>NW_021613983.1:0-5310 GCF_004785775.1 Grammomys surdaster | reverse complement strand
GGAAGGAGGCAAGCAAAAGTGAAAGTAAAACGGCCGGTGGGATATGTACGTGCCGGGAGGAGTGGATCCGTGGATAGTTATTCTAGTAGTGGCGATGGCAATTGCAGTATCCCTGGTGCTGTGTTTTTGCCTTAACTGTCACCAGCCAGGGCGTGAGTGCCACTGTTAACTACCTTAAACAGAAGGCTCTACAGCAGTTTGTCCAGGAAGTGGACCGCATCGCCCCTTGGTTCGTGGTATCGGGACAGCTTACCGTGGCCTCCTGGGATAAACTGGGGAAGGACATAGAAAGGGAAGAGAGGGAGTGAATGTGAAGAATTGGAAATATTTCCTGCCAAGTACAAAGGTGTGGAAGAGAAAGAACTCGCCATAAGTATGCAAAGATTAAAGAGGCCAAGGGTAGTGAGGCTAAAATAATACAGACTTCAAAGAGAGGGACGAATCTAAGGACCACCGTAAAGCGGCTTAGCAAGGACTGTGGCACAGCGGCAATGTTAGAAAGCAAAGCCATGGGTAGCTGCTGTAGCTGTCCGGATAAAGACACTGTCCCAGGTAACCATTGGAACAAGTTTAAGGTCGTTAACATGGATGATGATGGCAATGAGCTAGGCTCTGGTGTCATGGAGCTCACAGACACAGAACTGATTCTGTACACCCGGATCGGGACTCGGTGAAATGGCATTACCTCTGCCTGTGACGAAAGTGGTCGATTGTGTCAAACTGGACAAGGAATTTTTGTTTTTAAGTGTGCCCGTGCAGAAGAATTATTTAACATGTTGCAAGAGATTATGCAAAATAATAGTATAAATGTGGTGGAAGAGCCAGTTGTAGAAAGGAATAGTCATCAGACAGAATTGGAAGTCCCTAGAACACCTCAAACACCTACGACTCCAGGGCTTGGTGCTCAGAACTTACCCAATGGGCATCCCTGCTACCCCTCGTTTGGAGATGCTTCATTCCACCCCTCAAGCCGGCACCCTTCTGTGGGAAGTGCTCACAAAATAGACTATTCAAGGCGTAGGGATTGTACACCAACAGTCTTTATCCTTGATATCAGGCGCCCCAGTTTAGAACATAGGCAACTCAATTATATACAGGTGGATTTGGAAAGGGGCAGTGACTCTGACAACCATCAGACTCCTAAAATGACAACCACTCACCTCCTACAAACCCCCACCCGGCGCACAGAGCTGTACACTGTCATAGACATTGAGAGAACTGTTGCTGTGTCCAACTTGCAGAAAGCACTGCCGAGAGACGGGTACCTCTAGGAAGACCAGACACAATAGTACTGACCTGCCCATGTGAGCCCAGAAGCATTGCGTTGTGAAGATTTTCAGGGTATAGGAGCACTAGCTGTTGCCCTAGTGGGCGTCTGTGTTCTCTGCCTGTCTTGTATTTGTCATATGGTCAGGGCCCAGAGACGTGAGAGGGCGCTGGTAGTGCGTGCCTTTCAGGCCATTGAGGGGGGTGTATCTCCACAAGCATGGATGGTAGCTCTGAAGCATTAGTTGCTCTCATTACCCCAAATTTTAGGTCTGGACAGCCCTTGCACCCCTGGAAGCCTATAAGTTTCACTGCACACGGGATGGGTGTCTATTCCATTTTCCTTGGGCCCAGCTCTTGCACCTGGTGGGCTTTGCCCATTGCACCCAGTAGAGTGAGTCCCATGGCTTGAGCCTGTCTGCCCTTGATCAAGGGATCCTACATGATGGAGCTTGCTTGATCGGGCAGTAACAGCTTGAAACTGCTTAAAAACAAAAAAGGGGGAACTGTGGAGCCCTGCTGCCGTGCCTTAAAGATGGCGCCTGCTAGCCCTTGCTGACTTGGAGTAAACAAGCCTTATTTGGCCCTGGGTCGGTACTTCCTGGTGGCCTGATCTTGTGTCATGGGTCCTTGACCAATCACAGTGCGAGACTTGGTATGGGCTCATGGGCAGTCCTACGCAGGGTATAAAGCTTCGCTCCTGGGCTGGCTTGGGGGCACACATTCAAGCTTCATGTAACTAGCAATTCCTGAGTAAACTGCTATTGGAAGGAACTGGTGTGCAAGTCTTTCTTCCCTGCTGGTCGGGGTGGTAGGCGCCGCACATACCTGCCTGTCTCTGTACCAATACCATGAAGTTTTTATCACTATTGTTCTGTAGTACAGCTTGAGGTTAGGGATGGTGATTCCCCCAGAAGTTCTTTTATTGTTGAGGATAGTTGTCGTTATCCTGTGGTTTTTTTTGGTTTGGTTTTTTGTTTTTTGTTGTTGTTGTTGTTATTCTAACTGAATTTGCAAATTGCTTTCTAACTCTGTGAAGAATTGAATTGGAATTTTGATGGGGATTGCACTGAATCTGTCGATTGCTTTTGGCAAGATGACCATTTTTACTATACTAATCTTGCCAATTTATAAGCATGGGAGATCTTTCCATCTTCTAAGAACTTCGATTTCTTTCTTCAGAGACATGAACTTCTTGTCATACAGATCTTTCACTTGCTTGGTTAGAGTCACACCAAAGTATTTTATATTATTTGTGACTATTATGAAGGGTATCTTTTCTCTAATTTCTTTCTCAGCCTGTTTATCCTTTGAGTAGAGGAAGGCTACTGATTTGAATTAATTTTATATCCAGTTACTTTGCTGAAGTTGTTTATCAGGTTTAGGAGTTCTCTGGTGGAAGTTTTGGGGTCACTTAAGTATACTATCATATCATCTGCAAATAGTGATATTTTGACTTCTTCCTTTCTAATTTGTATCCCTTTGACCAACTTTTTGTCTAATTGCTCTGGCTAGGACTTCAAGTATTATATTGAATAGGCAGGGAGAGAGTATGTAGCCTTGCCTAGTCCCTGATTTTAGTGGGATTGCTTCAAGTTTCTCTCCATTTAGTTTGATGTTGGCTACTGGTTTGCTGTATATTGCTTTTACTATGTTTAGGTATGGACCTTGAATTCCTGATCTTTCCAAGTCTTCTTTCATGAAGGGGTGTTGAATTTTGTCAAATGCTTTCTCAGTGTCTAGTGAGATGATCATGTGGTTTTTTTGAGTTTGTTTATATAGTGGATTACATTGATGGATTTCCGTATATTGAACCAACCCTGCATTCCTGGGATAAAGCCTACTTGATCATGATGGATAATTGTTTTGATGTGTTTTTAGATTTGGTTTGATAGAAATTTATTGAGTATTTTTGCATCAATGTTCATAAGGGAGATTGGTCTGAAGTCTTTCTTTGTTGGGTCTTTGTGTGGTTTAGGTATGAGCGTGATTGTGGCTTCATAGAATTGGGTAGTGTTCCTTCTCTTTCTATTTTGTGGAATAGTTTGAAGAGAATTGGTATTAGGTCTTCCTTGAAGGTCTGACAGAATTCTGCACTAAACCTATCTGGTCCTGGGCTTTTTTTGGTTGGGAGACTTTTAATGACTCCTGCTATTATCTTTAGGGATTATGGGACTGTTCAGATGGTTTATCTGATCCCACTTTAACTTTGGTACCTGGTATTTGTCTGGAACATTGTCCATTTCATCCAGATTTTCAGTTTTGTTGAGTATAGGGTTTTGTAGTAAGGTCTAATGATTTTTTTTTTTTTTTTTAGTTTCCCCGGTTCCTGTTATGTTTCCCTTTTCAGTTCTGATTTTGTTAATTTGAATACTGTCTCTATGACCTCTGGTTAGTCTGGCTAAGGGTTTATCTATCTTGTTGATTTTCTCAAAGAACCAACTCCTGGTTTTGTTGATTCTTTGTATTCTTTTTGTTTCTACTTGGCTGATTTCAACCCTTATTTTGATTATGTCCTGCTGTCTACTCCTCTTGGGTGTATTTACTTATTTTTGTTCTAGATCTTTCAGGTGTACTGTCAAGCTGCTAGTGTATGCTCTCTCCAGTTTCTTTTTGGAGGCACTTAGAGCTATGTGTTTTTCTCTTAGCACTGCTTTCATTGTGTCCCATAAGTTTGGGTATGTTGTGGCTTCATTTTCATTAAATTCTAAAAAGTCTTTAATTTCTTTCTTTATTTCTTCCTTGACCAAGTCATCATTGAGTAGAGAGTTGTTCAGTTTCCATGTGCACGTGGGTTTTCCATTGGTTTTGTCATTATTAAAGACCAGTCTTAGTCCATGGTGATCTGATAAGATGCAAGGGATTATTTCAGTCTTTTTGTATCTGTAGAGGCCTGTTTTGTGACCGATTATATGGTCTATTTTGGAGAAGGTACCATGAGGTGCTGAGAAAAAGGTATATTCTTTTGTTTTAGGATGAAATGTTCTATAGATGTCTGTTAAGTCCATTTGGTTCATAACTTCTGTTAATGTCAAAGTGTCTCGGTTTAGTTTCTGTTTCCATGATCTGTCCATTGCTGAGAGTGGGGTGTTGAAATCCCCCACTATTATTGTATGAGGTGTAATATGAGTTTTGAGCTTTAGTAAAGTTTCTTTTATGTATGTAGGTGCCCTTGCATTTGGAGCATAGATGTTCAGAATTGAGAGTTCACCTTGGTAGATTTTTCCTTTGATGAGTATGAAGTGTCCTTCCTTATCTTTTTTGATTAATTTTGGATGAAAGTCGATTTTATTTGATATTAGAATGGCTACTCCAGCTTGTTTCTTGGGACCATTGGCTTGGAAAATTGTTTTCCACCCTTTTATTCTGAGGTAGTGTCTGTCTTTGTCACTGAGGTGCGTTTCTTGTATGCAGCAAAACTCTGGGTCTTGTTTGTGTATCCAGTCTGATAGTCTGCGTCTTTTTATTGGGGAATTGAGACCATTGATATTAAGAGATATTAAGGAAAAATGATTGTGGCTTCCTGTTATTTTTGTTATTAGAGGTAAAGTTATGTTTGTATAGTTATCTTCTTTTGGGGTTGTTGGAAGATTACTTCCTTGCTTTTTCTAGGTTGTAGTTTCCCTCCTTGTGTTGGTGTTTTCCATCAATTATCCTTTGAAGTGCTGGGTTTGTGGGAAGATATTGTGCAAATTTGGTTTTGTCATGGAATATCTTGGTTTCACCTTCTATAGTGATTGAGAGTTTTGCTGGGTATAGTAATCTGGGCTGGCAATTGTGTTCTCTTAGGGTCTGTATGATGTCTGTCCAGGCTCTTCTGGCTTTTATAGTCTCTGGTGAAAAGTCTGGTGTAATTCTTATAGGTCTGCCTTTGTATGTTACTTGAGCTTTTTCCCTTACTGCTTTTAGTATTTTTTCTTTATTTTGTGCATCTGATGTTTTGATTATTATGTGACGGGAGGTATTTCTTTTCTGGTCTAGTCTATTTGGTGTTCTGTAGGCTTCTTGTATGTTTATGGGCATCTTGTTCTTTAGGTTAGGGAA
>NW_021613982.1:63536-69892 GCF_004785775.1 Grammomys surdaster | reverse complement strand
ACCAATTAAAAATGTAATATTAAATTTTCCCAATATAATATCAAATAGTAGGTTGTCTTTTGACTTTCATGTTTAATGATAAATTAATGACAATGTGCATACTAAAAAAAGTACAGTACTGATTATCATAAACATTATATATATATCACTTCTTCTAGCTGTTCTGAGAAGCTGTACATAATCATAGGTAAGTTGATCATTTAGAGGGAAGTGGAAGTCACTGAAAGTTAAACATCAGTTCACAGCTCAACTTTGTAAAATTTAAGATTTACTGTAATTATATTTTGAAATGTGGCATGGCTGCCTAGGTCAATTTATGTATTTTCTTTTGGCTTAAAGCAAATATTCATTGTCTCCACAGTTCTCATTCTGGATTTGACAGGCCATTTAGTGCACTCTTGAAGGAATAGTCTTTAATTGTAAGTAATCTCTTGATATCTGTCATTTAACATTTGCATAAATTAATGAAAAACACCAAATCTGATTCTCCATTTGAGAATCAGAATAAAACTTTTACAATTGTGTTAGAATAATTAAATAAAATAAAATATGCAAGGCTTTGATAACTGAAATGAATAATACCCTTAATAAATTATTACTACTATGAATATGCTGTCAAATTTGAGAATTCATTCATTTTAAATGAAGTATACATACTTCATTTTAAATGAATTTACAGTCTGTAGGTAAGTAACTTAAACAAACTTCCATGAAGTGTTACTGATTACTTTTCTAACATTTCTGTGAAACTTACTCTTCCAATTCATTTTTTCTTCTCTACTAATATTATTATTCTTAATAAATCAGATTTTCTTTTTTATTTTCACAAACACTTATGAGTTTTAGTATTAAATGTAGCTCAAAAGTCTCTTTTTCCATAGTTTTCTTCTCTATATAAATGACTATTAATGTTGGAAGTTGATCCTTTTCATTATTATTGAAAATAATTAATTTATTCTATTCATATTTTCCTAAAAAGAAAAACAAAAACAGCTGTGAAGGTAGTACAAAGATAATTTATTAAAAATAAGTCTAACCATTCAATGAGTTCTGAGAAGTCTGCTAAATACAAATTTTAAAAAAGTCTCAAATAAATCCTTGGAACATGATCCAGACCAGAGAGTGAGAGTATACTGATAAAAAAATAATTTTCTTCTATTTTGTTTACTTATTGTAATCATGTTTCTAAATCTTCTGCCCATAATGTATTTTGATCATATTCTTTCCCCTCTCCCAACTCACACTAAATCCCCTCTACCACCTTAGTATTTAATTTCATGTTAATAGGGTATTTTCCTAAGTTTAATTCTCAACAACCACATGGAAGCTCACAAGCTTCTATAAGGAGATCTGAGGACCCCTCTGGCATGCAGGCATACACGCAGATAGTGCACTCATATAAATAAATAAATAAATAAATAAATAAATAAATAAATCTTTAAGTAAATAAATAACCTAAACCATTTAACATTCTGAACCTAAACAAATGAGTTAAATTCTTGGAATAACCTTTATTCTCAAGTGAAATATATCATTGATATAATTTATTGGTCTAGGAATCTATGAATTTTTAGAATTTGTATCAAACCCATTTAATTGACAAAAGAATCCAACCCATTGAGATATTATAAATGTTATAGTTTAAAAATATATTACAACAGCTCTAAAGCTGGGTATTAAATCACCTACTTATAAGTAACTTTGTAGTTTCCTTAAGCCTGTTTTTCTGGACTTTGAAGATTACTACAGAAGTGTTAATGGAGGAGGGATGTTCTCATTTCCCAACACCTACTAAGACATTTTTTTACAATGCTTCCTGTGCTCATTTCCAGCTCTAATCCATAGATGGTAAGTGAATAGTTACATTGTTACCTGTAAGAGTTTAAATTAAAGTATATATAAGAAGAAAAGTACATGTAACCAAAAGAGAATAAAATATAATGCACTGATGGATTTTTCACATCCATAAAAGCACTAATCTAATATGTAGTTACATATTTTTTTCATTCTAAAAAGTATTTTATTCATCAACAATTATACATTTTAGAATTATGGCATACCAGTGGGGGGGGGCAAGCAAGTTTTTCAGTCTTTTCAAGTGTCAGCATATTACTCTTACAGTTTTAGAAATATTAAATTAGTCAATAAATCAAAAATTTCAGTATTATGATTATAGTAAACTTACTTCTAACGCCTTTCATACTCTATGATATAAATAATTAAAATCCATTAAGGGATAAAGTACACTAACTTTAATAGGACTTGCAATAAGCTACAGCATATGGGAAGCTCAAAAAATAAAAATTATTATTCAAATGTCAGCTCTTCAAGTTCTGTAAAAATCCTCATACACTCACATATGGATGATGCCTAATTAAGGACATGTTTTGTACTGAAAATATGCTGTACTGTGAGAGATCAGTCAAATGGCTAGCATGAAGTATACTATATATATGAAATTACTTGTAATTGTTTTACTTTAGTATCTATTTTTAAATATGAGTCTTATTATCATTATTTTACTGCAAGAATGTCACCTAAACATAGGAATCAAATCTTATCTACTTGATGGTGAGGTACTTTTTGAGCTAGATATTTTAAAAGTAACATTTAAATTTGACAACAATCAAACTCACACCTATTAAGAATAATGCTACTAAAGAAACAGTAAAGTAAGTCAAAATAATATTTCACAAGTTATTAAAATGTATATGTGTGTTCCAGATTCCCTTATATACATTTTATTTGAAAAATTTTCAAAACACAGATTTTGAAAGAAGTGCTTATGCATATTGAACAAAGTCAATAATTGAGAAAACTCACATTATAATACAAAGATAAAAAATAAATAATACACATGCACAGAACACCATACAGAAGAGAATTATGCCAACAAGTGAATAAATAAATGCCAACACTAACTGGGCAAAATCTTCCTTTAAGCTATCATTACACTAAGCTTAATACATATTAAAATAGCTTTGATCATGAAATCTTATCCTGTGAATTTACTACATCACTTAGGAGTTGATGGGAAAGGACAGTGTGGTGGAGTCTATTGACAGGAATGAATGTAAGGTTTTATGTGTGGTGACATCAAGTGTTACTGCTAATGTCATGGAAATAAAGGAGTGAGAAAACGTGATTTGGTTGTCATTACATTGAGCTACACATAGTCATAATCATGACCACATAAATATAATTTTCAAATGCTTAACATATGTTGAGATACAACTTTTGAACTTTAATATTGACGTGTCTGCAGAAGAAAATGTATATTTACAAAAAATAAAAATGGAACAAATGCTGTTAAACTATTTTCAGGAAAGTAAGCAGTTCAGATTCAACAATCCTTAATATTTCCTGAATATATATTAGTTGCAAGATCATTCCACTTTCTATGAAATGTTATAACATGTTTCTAATAGTATCAGTTTAATCACCTTGGATCACGGCCAAAGGAATGTATAATAAGTCCTCATGGCTTATTTGGGGAACCTCTAATCTGTTCTCACACTAGTTGTACTAAGTCAACATCACTAATAAAATGTCTTAAATGTTTACTGTCTACAAATCCCAAGAGAATATTTTTCATGTTTCCTTGCTCATTGAGATGAGAGGTATTACATTACATTTTTGATTCCAAACTGTCTTTCAAACTGCCTTGGATGTGAAGTTGTTCTCTGTAAAAAGAAACATAATTAAAGAATCACTAATATTGAAGAACGTTAAAATTCCCCTACTGATGGAAACAGCATTCTAATGGAGCAATATGACAGCCCCTAGTTTGGGTTTTCATGAATTCTCAGTTCTACTTAATTCTTTCTGATTTTGTGTCTAGATTTGGCAGAAGGAATAAAAAGTAACTGCAGAATGAGCAACCATACAGAAACCACAGAGTTTATTCTTCTGGGATTGTCAAATGACCCAAAGCTCCAGGTTGTGATCTTCATCTTTCTCTTCATCACCTACACACTCAGCATCACAGGGAATGTGACCATCATCACTCTCACCTTGCTGGATTCTCACCTCCAGACCCCCATGTATTTCTTCCTCAGGAATTTCTCTGTTTTAGAAGTGTCTTTCACAACTGTCACTATACCCAAGTTTTTAGGCACCATTATCTCTGGGGATAAAACCATTTCCTTCAACAATTGTATAGCTCAGTTATTTTTTTTCATCCTCTTGGGAGTTACTGAATTTTACCTTCTAGCTGCCATGTCCTATGACCGTTATGTTGCCATTTGCAAGCCTCTGCACTACCTAACCATCATGAGTCAGAAGGTCTGCACAATGCTTGTCTTTTCCTCCTGGCTGGTTTCTTTCCTAATCATCTTTCCTCTACTGATGTTACTTCTACAGCTTGATTATTGTGGCTCCAATATCATTGATCACTATACCTGTGATTACTTCCCCCTGCTTCAACTTTCATGTTCAGACACAAAGTACCTGGAGAGAATGGGGTTTTCCTGTGCTGTCTTCACCCTAATGTTAACTTTGGCGTTAATATTTCTGTCTTACACATATATCATAAGAACGATTGTGAAGATTCCTTCTGCTAGTCAAAGGTCAAAGGCCTTTTCCACGTGTTCTTCCCACATGATTGTTATCTCTATCTCTTATGGCAGCTGCATTTTTATGTACATTAAACCCTCAGCTGCAGATAGAGCATCATTGACCAAGGGCGTTGCCATACTAAATACCTCAGTAGCTCCCATGCTAAACCCCTTCATTTACAGCCTGAGGAATCAGCAAGTCAAGCAAGCCTTTATGAACATGGCAAGTAAGATGGTATATTTTCGCAAGTAAATGAAATGATGTGACCTATGAAGGAGAGGTACATTGAAGGTCAAAATAGCAGATTTCCAAGGCCTACTTATATCAATATAACTCTCTGTCCATGATCATCCAATTAAAATTTCTTTTCTAAGTAGTTCTAACACAATTTTACTTTCTCAAGGATTACCATTTTGTATTGCATAATCAATTGATGTGTGCTAAAACTTTTTTTGTGGAAATTCCAAACTTGCCTTGCCTTTGAAAAAAATATTTAAATGCCAAATCGAAGGATGCCCATGACTGAAATGTATGGTATTTTTTTATATTAGCCAAGACATGTTAACTTATGCTTACTTTAATAAGTTATGCTCCAGTGACTTGATCATTGGTAACTCATCAGAGACCATTACTCATTTAAACTTTAGGTATAAATGTTGAATAAAAATTTATATTATTAACTTCCTAAGTGTTCACAATACAAATAAATTAGCATCATTTCCCTAAATGCATATGATATATATAAATATATGAATAAATACATAAAAAAGTAGACAATAATTCACAACACAAATATTGTAAAAAACATAGTGAATTATTGGCCATTATATTTAGGATTCAAATTTGCTTTTATAGAGTCTATCAACAGAAATGCAATATTTTGAATATTCAATATCCATAATTATATCTGTATGTATCCCTTGTTCAAACTGCTCTAGAATTTGAATATAAAAATCATGAAAGACATTAATTTTTCATGTATTATGATAAATATATATAAATAAATATGGGTATATATACATACATATATTTCATATCATACAAGAAGTTTGAATTATGTATGTATTTAACTTATAATATTACTTAATACCATTTAAAGCCATGAATTATATAAATTAATATTTAGGAGCCAAAGTGTTTAAGAATACAGTGCTTCCAGAAATTCTGAGTTCAGTTCCCAGTTCACAATCACCTGTAATACTAGTTATAAAGTCACCAAACTACTCTGTCTTCTATGGCCCCCTGAATTTATATGCTCACATATGCACACAGACCCAAATACATGAACATAATTAAAAATAATAAAAATGAATCTTACTTCCATATGCATAAAGTGATTGTTAGTGTTCTGATATGACTAAAAGCTTCATGTACTGAAAGGGTTGAGTTTACAGTGGAGTTTCTATCAAGGACTGATTAGATCTTGAGAAATGTTTTAGAAATGAATTGATGTCAGAATCATATAAGTTACTTACCAAGGCTGAATATGTTACAAAGTACCATCTGGACTGTCTTTCATGTTATTTCTCTTCTATATAGAAAAAATAGAAAGAAGTTGGTAACGTAAAGATTTTTTAAAGAATAGCAAAGGAGACTGTAAACTTGGTAGCTTCTATGAGGATGGTGTTGGATCAAAGGAAAGGAGAAAGCCATGCATTTTAGAAGTGAATGGAAGAGATGTGCTGTACAAATGAAAATCACCAAGCTGTTGCACTGGGAAAAACGGAGAGAGAGACAGAGACCGAGAGATACAGAGAGAGAGAGAGAGAGAGAGAGAGAGAGAGAGAGAGAGAGAGAGA
>NW_021613982.1:48435-63526 GCF_004785775.1 Grammomys surdaster | reverse complement strand
AGAGAGAGAGAGAGAGAGAGAGAGAGAGAGAGAGAGAGAGAGAGAGAACTCAGAGTAAAGCTCAGAGCAAGTAGAAATTGGAAATTGAGCAGGTCCAGAAAAATTTTAAATATATGGAAAAGAAAATTTACATTTTCCAAGTTAGAACCCAGAAAATGAGGAAACTAAGCCATGACAATCTGTGAGCAACTGCAAGAAGAGGGGCTTCTGAGATATGTAAACATGTCTCATTAGGGGACAGTGATACTTGCTATCTTGTTGTCGTCGTTAGAAATGATCAAAGAAATGGCTTTTTAAATTATTTTTATTGCTGTTATCATTATTATTATTATTAATTTATTTACAATCCAGCAGATGCCCCCCTTCTGCTCCCTCCTCCCAAAGTTCCTCATTCCATTCCTTCCCCCACCCCTGTCTCTGAGAGGATGCTCCCACACCACCAAGCCTCCCTCCTACTTGGAGCCTCAAGTCTCTCCAGGGTTAGCTGCACCTTCTCCCACTGAGGCCAGACCAGGCAGTCCTTGGACCAGCTCATGTATGCTGCCTGGTTGGATGCTCATTCTCTGGGTGCTCCCTGAGGTTCAGGTTAGTTGAGACTGCTGGTCTTCCTATGGGGTTGCCCTCCTCTTCCTCTTCTTCTATCCTTTCCCTAATTAAACCATAGGAGTCCCAACTTCAGTCCTATGGTTGAGTGTAAGTATCTGCATCAGTCTTAGTTACTGGTTAGGCTTCTCAGAAGACAGCTATGCTAGGCTCCTGTCTGTCAGATGATAGCATCAGTAATATTGTCAGGCCTTGTTGTCTTCCCATGAGGTAGATCCCCAATTGGGCAGGTCATTGGACTGCCTTTCCCTCAGTCTCCATTCTTGTCCCTGCAGTTCTTTTAGACAGAAACACTTCTGGATCAGAAATTTTGACTGTGGGTTGGTAACCCAATACCTCCTCTTGAGGCCCAGATTATCTACTAGAGGTAGAGTTCCCTTTTCCCACTATTCAGCATTTCATCTAAGGTCACTCCCATTGAGTCCTGAGAGTCTCTCACCTCCCAGGTCTCTGGTACTTTCTAGAGTGTTTCCCCATCTCCTAACCTCTGAGGCTTCATATTTCCATTTATTCTGCTGGGCCTCTGAACTTCTCTCCTGTTCCCCCTCATTACCACCCTCCCACCCCCGAATACCTGATCCTGTTCCCCCTTTCCTTTCCCTCTCCCCTCTCCCATACAAATCCCTCCCTCCTTCTGTCTCCTGGGATTATTTTCTTCCACCTAATAAGTGGAATTGAAACATCCTCCCTTGGCCTTTCTGCTTGTTAACCTTCTTAAATTCTGTAACCTAGGTATTCTGAAGTTTTTGGCTAGTATCCACTTATGAGTGAGTACATACCATGTATGTCATTTTGGGTCTGGGTTATCTTACCCAGGATGATATTTTCTAGTTCCACGCATTTGCCTGCAAAACTCATAATGTCCCCATTCTTAATAACTGAATAGTATTCCATTGTGTAAATGAACCTCATTTTCTGTATCCATTTGTCGTTTGAGGGACATCTGGGTTGTTTCTAGGTTCTGGCTTTTACAAATAAGGCTACTATGAACATAGTGGAGCATGTGTTCTTGTGGTTTGGTAGGGCATCATTTGTGAATATGCCTAAGAGCAGTATAGCTAGATCTTCAGGTAGATCTAGTAACAATTTTCTGAGGAACCTCCAGATTGATTTCCAGAGTGGTTGTACAAGTTTGCAATCCCACCAGCAATGGAGGAGTGTTTCTCTTTCTCCACATCCTCATCAGCATCTGCTGTTACCTGAGTTTTTGATCTTAACCATTGTGATTGCTCTAAGGTGGAATCTCAGGGTTGTTTTAATTTGCATTTCCTTGAACACTAAGGACTTTGAAGGTTTCTTTAAGTGCTCCTCAGCCCTTCGTGATTCCTCTGTTGTGAATTCTCTGTTTAGTTCTATATCCCATTTTTTGATTGGGTTGTTTGGTTTCTTGGTGGTTAGCTTCTTGAGTTCTTTTATATTTTAGCTATTAGCTCTCTGTCATATGTAGGATTAGTGAAGTTTTTTTTCCCCAATATTTGTGTTGCCGGGTTTGCCCTATTGACTATGTTTTTGCCTTATAGAAGCTTTTCAGTTTCATGAGGTCCCATTTATCAGTTCTTGATCTTAGAGCCTGAGTCACTGGAGTTCTGTTTTGGAAATTTCCCCCCTCCCAATGATTCTAAGGCTCTTTCTTACTTTCTCTTCTATTAGATTGAGTGTATCTGGTTTTATATTGAGGTCCTTGATCCACTTGGACTTGAGCTTGTGCACAGTGACAAATATTTATTTATTTCAATTTATCTACATATAGTCTGCCAGTTAAACCAGCACCAGTTATTGAAGATGCTTTCTTTTTCCATTGTATATTTTTGGCTTCTTTGTCAAAGATCAAGTTTCTGTATGTGTGTGTTTTTATTTGTGGGTCTTCAGTTCTATTCCATTGATCAACCTGTCTGTCTCTGTATCAATACCATGATGTTTTTACCACTATTGTTTTGTAGTACAACTTGAGCTCAGGGATGGTGATTCCCCCAGAAGTTTTTTTTATTGTTAAGAATTGTTTTTGCTGTTCCGGGCTTTTTTGTTTTTCTAGATGTGTTTGAGAATTGCTCTTTCCATATCTTTGAAGAGTTGTGTTGGGATTTTGATGGGGATTGCATTGAATCTGTAGATTTCTTTTGGTAGGATGCCATTGTTATTGGCTTTTGTTTTGTTTTGTTTTGTTTTTGTTTGTTTGTTTGTTTGTTTGTTTTAAACAGAGTGTCTCTACATAGCCCTGGTTGTCCTAGAACTTGCTATATAGAGCAGACTGGCTTCAGACACACAGGCATCTGCCTGACTTTGCCTTTTTAGCAGTGGGTAAAGGCCTGAGTCACCATACCTGTTTTTTGGCATTTTTTTTTGAGACAATGTCTCATTTACCTCAAGTTTACACTGAACTTGCTGCATAAGTGAGATTAGAGGTATATCCTATCATTTCAAACAATATATTAAAGGATTTCAATCGTAGTTTTATAAGTATTAAAAATGCCTTTTAACAGTATGTTTCATAAAAGTTTACTGTAAGAACTCTGATAAGTGCTTTTATAACTACTGAGGAAAAGGATATACTCTTCATAATAGTTTCCCATGTTTTACCATCTTCTATAAAATGTTTATTTTTATTGATTATTTTATTTATTTGCACTTCAAATGTTATCCACCTTCCCAGTTTCCTATCCCCTCCCCAAGGTCCCTATCCCCTCCTCCCTCAATGAAGATGCCCCCCCACCCGCCTATCCACTCCTGCCTCACCAGCCTAGGGGTCCCCTACCCTGGGTCATGCACTGCATATAATATTAATTAATCATTACATACTATGACTGTTATAAACTACATGAAACATACAAACTAATACATACAATACTGAAGAAATTTTGCTAAGCTAGTGGAATTTATAGACTGGATTAGGAGGAATAAAAACATCCTTTTAGGATGGCAGGTTTTCACTGAGGATCCCTTTAGTTTTCACAATTGCAAAGGAATTTAAGACCCAGATATTCCAGAACTACCAACCAAATGGGAGAGGATCTCAGGGGTCAATGAAAGTAACCTTGATTCAGATGCATAGCAGTGGGGATGTGGAACCTGCAGGTCCTTCCTGTGGCTGGGAAGGGGCCCCAGCAGAGATGAGGGCATCAACTCACCCACAAATTTTTTTCCCAAAATTTGTCCTGTCTACAAGAAATGGGGGGAGAAAGATGAAGCAGAGACTGAAGGAATGGTCAGCCAATGACTGGTCCAACATGAGACACATCTCATGGACAAGCATCGATCCCTGATACTATTGATGATACTCTATTGTGCTAGAAATTGGCAAAAGCCTAGTATGAGCACCTCCACCCAGCATCTAAATGAAACAGCTACAGAGACCCACAGTCAGACATTGGATAGAGCTTGGAGTCTCTTGTGAAGGAGTTGGGGGAAGAACTGAAGGCCCTAGTAGGGATCAGACCTCCATAGGAGGACCAACAGAGTCAACTAACCTGGGCCTTTGGGGACTCTCAGAGACTGGGCCACCAACCAAGGAGCATACATTGGCTGGACCAAAGCCCCTAGCACTGGTGTAGCAGATGTGCAGCTCAGTCTTCATGTGGCCCTCCAACAACTAGAGTAGGGCTATTCTGAAGCTATTGCTTGTCTGTTGAATCCCTTCCCCCTGGTTAGGCTGCCCTGACTGGCCTCAGTGGGGAAAGGTGTACCGATATGGAAATTACAACAGTAGTTACTTAGAAAGCTGGGAATCATTCTACCTAAAATACAACTATACCACTCCTGGGCATATACCTAAAGATTATGTCATCCTACTACAAGGACCTTTGCTCAACCATGCTCATTGCTGTTCTATTTATAATAGCCAGAAACTGGAAACAACCTAGATATACCTCAACTGAAGCATGGATAAAAAATATATGTGGTGCATTTTCACAATGGAGTACTATTCAGCTGTTATAAAAGATGGCATCATTAAAGGCCAATGTTTGGAACTAGAAAAAGTCGTCCTAAGTTAAGTAACTAAGATCAAGATAGATAAATATTCACTTATATGTAGATATCAATCTTTAATAAATGATAAGCTGTAATCTGTAGACCCTAAATGTCAAGACACACAAGAAGAGACTATTGATCCTCTGGACTCATGGATCTCCCAGGGAGAGGGAAATAGAATGAAAGTAATAGGAGCAGCTGTACAGTAATGTGGGGAACTGATTGAATCCAGATAGATCATTTATTTAGTTTTATTTAAATTACTGTTTATTTTTGATTCAGCAATTCCATTATGAGTTCATCCCAGTGGTGATAACAAAATTTAAACATTGAGCCATTTATGGCTTTTTAAAATATATCACAAAATATTCACACACAATTTTAGATATTAATAATTTATATTTTAATTTAAATATATTTATATAAAATATATTTAATATAAAAATATTTATAATTGGAAACTGTTGCCTGGCCTCTGAGAGAATGCTAAAATAAATCTAGCCTTACAAAAAACTATGCAGCTGAAGTCACATTTGAAGTGCCTCCAAGTTCTGACATGGTCCTGTGATTGACAATAAATGCTTTTTGGCATACAAGCCAAGGTGAACCAGGATTTTTGTAGAATAACACATTTATCATAAAGTTAATTGGTATACAATGAGTTTGTATGTTCACATTTATTTTTATAGACAGTACGTCTATATCAAATTTGCCATCCCTTAGGAAATGATGGCGTTAGGTCTAGTTACCCTGAGAATTGTTTGTTCTTATTAAATGTTTTCCTATAGGAAACGGGAGCATAAATTCTTCATTATTTCAGAGATGGAGAGTTTCCATGTTATGGTATATTTTATATTTAACAGGATTTTATATACTTTAAATAAATGAACTGTAGTACTTTAGAATTACAAATTTTATGAACCTTCCTATCATTCATTAGATTAGTCCAAAATAATATCTCTAAGACAATGTACAGATAAGCAAATCTGTCATTTATTTTAGAATAGAATGAAGAAGGAATGGTCCATCCACTGTCTGTTCACCAAGATAATAACTGGGGTATAAAAGCACAAATTTGACAGAAATTACATGTTCAACCTCAGGAAGCTGTGAAGCTAGTAAAGGGTTAGTGTTTTAACATCGTCTTATGTTGACTCATAAAGAGAAAATTGTGAGTAATTACAAAAATGCTTTAACATTAGAAAACCTTTTAAATGTATGTGATAGTCATAAGATCCCACAAAACTAAATGCAATTGTATTTCTTGGCCTGTGAGCCATATAATCCATATTGTGATTTGTGTAGTTTTCCCTTATAATGCATACATATTATGAAGATATATGATGTGTCTAGTTGTTAAAGCAGAACAAAAAATCAATAATCTCATTCGAGGAAATTTTATTTTAAGTATAATATAATTAAATATTTATGTCAGTGTTACCAATGGAAAGTTTTATAAATGATAGTATTTTCTGATATGTTGTTTTATAACATCTGCATGTCCTAAAGAACTTTGATAATCACGGTACTGTTCCTTGCAACGGTTTATGGATCAATGAGAGATGAATACATAAGAGAATAGTGAGTATTTTTTCCAAGCAAAGACTGTGTGATATATTAAGTTTTCTTTGTTCCAGGCTGCTTTATCTGCCTAGAATATCCTATCTCGAGTCTTCAGTTCCTTTACAAAGCACCTAAATACCCAAATTCTCATATATCTCCTTCTGTATATTCTGTATACACCAAAGAAAAGAACGTTGATTTTCAATTATCCTTTGGTTATTTTATGGGTTTCTTTTTTCTTTTTTCCTTTTGTAATGTTTTAAAGAATAATTTGTACCTCATAGTTTGGAAATAATTCTGTTAGCAACCACAATGCAGAACATATAATCTTATTTGTTTTCTATTCTAAATGGTTTAAATAATTATATTATGGTCATTTAAAATTCTAGTAAAAGTTGTTTTCTAGAGATGTCACTAATTATTTAATAAATTATTTTAAGTTGGCTTTTTAATAGAATTTGAATAATAATAATAGAAAATCTTTTAGAAAATAGAGCAATTTTAAGATCATGACTTCTGAATACCATCCCAGTTAATGAATTCTAAGCCACAATACTTTACATTTGATATTATTCATACCATATCACTCCGTCTTTTCTTAGTACATCTTATAATATTTACATGTTTCTCTTTTATACAGTAGCTTACCAGGCATTTCATATCACTACACACTGCACTGTATCAATACAGCAAAAATGAGAAAAGGGTATGTTGCTCTCTGTAAAAGTATTACCAAAAGTGCTCATAATGAAAGAATTTCACACCTATGATGTGGAACCACAGACAATCCAGGAGCTTTAAATAAAAAGTAAGTGGATTCTGCATCCTTTGTAAAGTGGAACTACTTGAACACCAGTATTAGTAGCCATAAAACAAAATCACTCATGACTCAGGTATGTTAATCTTTAATTGACTTGATAAAATGGTACCAACGAACTAACTCTAATTACTGGCATAGCGAGGTTTATTACTGTGGGTGTGTATACTCATTTCTAGATACAGACTGTTGTTCATAGGTCACATGGTTCTGTGAAATTAACACTTCACTTTGTACAGGACCTGCATTTTTTAAGCTTTAGGTGTACTCTAATTATTCAAAACAAATATTACATTCTTTTCAAAATTTCCTATGCCTATATGGCTATAAAAATGAGTAGAATATATAAAGATTTAATATTGAATCAAAATAGTCCATAAATATAAGGTATCTGTCTTGCACAATTAGTTTTAAATGAAAATCACTCATATTTTCACTTGAAACATTGGCTTTATATTTATAGGTTAAATGATAGTCATTCCTTTTTTTCACACAAATATTTTTCTCTATTCAAAACTGTCACAAATCAGAGGATAGTTATGAGAAATCCTATCAGTAAGAGAGTTGAGGATAGCAAGTTCAACTAGTGACTCGGTTAGTAACCGATGTGATGTTCATGTTTCCCAGTTATTTTCTAAGAAGTGAGCTCTGATTATCACCACACCCACCTTGATAGAATCTCATACTACAGTCTTAAGTATTTTCTTCTTTAGAGATTTTCTTTCTTAGAAATGCTCTATTTGTATATATCTAAATTGGGACTTACTATGGCTACTGGGAACACCACCATTCACTATAAATATTGTATCACTGAGGTGACAACTTACTCTACAGATTTATCTGAGAAATTTTCAAATACCACGCACCACTTGAATATTTTATTTAAGCAAATTACTGGAAAGACGGGTACAGGCGAACCTTCAATTAAGGGATTGTTTGACATAACTGGCATGCTTCCTGTAAATGGAACAAAAAGGATCCAGTCAACTGAGTTAAGTAAGATTCTGAGTCTTTCTAGCTTTATGTGATGCTGACACAAGCCATAGTTATTTGGGAAGAAGGAAATTCAACTGAGAAACGTCCCTAACAGACAGGAAAAGCCTGTTGCATTCCTTTGACTGATAGTTGATGTGGAAGAGTGGTCCTGGAAGCAGTCTGAGATCCCCCAAAAAACAAGTCAGTTAGTAAACAGCACTCATCCATGGCCTCTGCATCAGTCCCTGCTGCCTAGTTCCTTCTTTGAGTTCTTACCCTGGAGTCCCTCCCTGATAGACGACTTGTAAGCTCTAATGTCAAGTAAACCATTTAAAGAATTTCTTTACCATGTTACTCTTGGTCTTGGTGGATTTTTTTCCACAAAAACAGGAAATTAAAATACAAACTAATGAAGTGTAAGGTATGTTCATGAGATGAAATTTAAACTCATTAAATATTTTTATTTTATAAATAAAATACTGAAAATGGACCTTGCTATAATTATAAGGCAATAAAAAAACTTTCATATGAAAATATGTGATATTAGTTGTTTGGAGTTTCCTTATATATTTCTTTTTACTTTTTATTTTATATTTTATAATTTATATTATTTATTTTCTATAGACTTACTAGGAAAAGAAAGAGAAATGAAGAACCAATCTGTGGAGATTGTGTTCATTTTACTTGGACTGACCAATGACCCTCACCTACAAATTCTGATTTTCCTGTTTCTGTTTTTCAATTACATCTTGAGCCTGATGGAAAATTTAGTGATCATTCTCCTAACCCTGTTGGATCCCTGCCTAAAGACTCCAATGTACTTTTTCCTCCGGAATTTCTCCTTCTTAGAAATTGCATTCACCACTGCCTGTATTCCACGGTTCTTAATGAGCATTCTCACTGGAGACAAAACAATTACCTACAATGCTTGTGCAGCTCAATTCTTCTTCTTTTTTCTATTACTAGTCACAGAGTTCTACCTCCTGGCTGCCATGTCCTATGATCGCTATGTAGCCATCTGCAGACCACTGCACTACCCCATTATCATGAATAGCAAAGTGTGCCACATACTGGTCCTCAGCTGCTGGGTAACTGGGTTCTTAGTCATCTTACCCCCGTTGATGTTGGGAATCAAACTGGATTTCTGTGCTTCCAAAACAATAGACCACTTCCTGTGTGACACTTCTCCTCTCCTGCAGCTGTCTTGCACAGACACACGGTTAATAGAATTGATGGCTTTTGTCATAGCTGTTGTGACACTTGTCATCACTTTGATTTTAGTGATTCTCTCCTACACACTTATCATCAAAACAATCCTAAAGTTCCCTTCAGCTCAACAACGGAAAAAGGCCTTTTCCACCTGCTCCTCACACATGGTTGTTGTCTCCATTACTTATGGGAGTTGTATCTTCATGTACATGAAAACATCAGCCAAGGAGAGGGTGGCTTTAAATAAAGGTGTCTCTGTTCTCAACACCTCTGTGGCCCCTTTGCTAAACCCTTTCATTTACACACTAAGGAACCAGCAGGTAAAGGATGCTTTCAAGCAGGTGCTTCACGGAATGTATTCTTCTCACAACAGTGAAAAAAAAGATTTAGACCTAAATAGTATGCTGCTGGAGCATGAGTGAAAGGGGGAAATAATTTCCAATTATGTCAGCTATTAACTATGCTTAAAGTCTCATGTTCTCTGTCAGTCTTTTCTTTCCCAGCTTCCTTACTCCTTCCTCCCTCCAGTCAGTCATTTCTCTGATAATCTCCTACATCAATTAATATGAAATTAAATCAAATGTCTGTAGATAATTTTTCAGTCACATTGAGAGGATTCTCTCTTCTGGAATTTCATATAAAAGAAATCCCTCACTTTGTACTTTATTTTTGGATTTTTTTGTTCCACCTAAAATTTTGAGGCTTTTCATGTTATAGTTGGTTCTGGATGTTAATTTGATATAGAATCCTGTCTGTTGTACTTTTCTGGGAAAAAAAAAAACACTGGGAAAAAACTTAGCTTAGTAGTTAGGAAAACGTGCTGCTTTTGCAGAGGACATGTGTTTGCCTCCCAGGACCTACATGATGGCTCACCATCATCTGATGCCTTCTTTTGTCTTTGAAGGCATTACAAGCACATGGAATACAGACATAGGTCCAGGCAAAACATTCAGATACATATAATAAAGATAAATATTTTTTCAAAAACCACCATGGATGTCATATAAACTCTTCATTCTCTGTGCAAAGAACAGCTGTTATATTTCACTCCCACTTCCAACCTCTTCATAAAAATCCTCTCACTGAGCAATAGCAAATTGGAAATAAAATAAACAAATGGCTTTCTGGTTTCTCCTCTCCTGAGTCGGGAGCATCATATGATCTCCATGAAAACCACTTAGAAATTATACATTGTCACTCACTTGACTCAGTTAATGATGTCAGTGTTGGAAATAGGCTTGGAAAAAGTAATATCATCTTCATCTTCCTGTCCTATTAGCTTCCATTATGTATGAGTATTTGAAATAACCTGACAGTCATGAATATTGAATCTATGACATCCATTCACATTCTTTCAATCTTCTCTGCTTCATTTGTTATAGAACATGACTGAAGTCTGATAAAAAGACAAAATTAAGAAAGAATAATAAACTTTAGAAAATATATGGCATTATTTATTTATTTATTTATTTATTTATTTATTTACATCCCAAGTGCTGCTCCCTCCCAGTCACCCTCTCAGAGAGATTCTCTCCCATCTCCTCTTCCCTTCTCTTTTGAGAGGGTGGGACCTGTTGGGTAATTTCCTACCCTGGTGCCTCAGGTCTCTACCAGATTAGGCACATACTCTCCCAAGGAAGCCCTGTTGAGGAACAGGTACTACAATCAGGCTACAGCTTTAAGGGTAGCCCCCACTCCAATTATTGGGGTCCACATGGATAATGAGCTGACTATCTGCTACATATGTATCAGGGCTTCATTCCAGCCCATGTTTTCTTTGACTGGTGGCTCAGTCTCTGAGAGCACTAAGACAACCAGGTTATTGACTCTGTTGATCCTTCTGTGGGGTTCCCATCCAATTCAGGGCCTTCAATCCTTCCTCCAACTCTTCCATAAGAATCTTCAATTTCTACCCAATGTTTGGTTGTGGGTAAATGTCTGTCTCAGTCAGATGCTGGACAGATCCTCTCTGAGGACAGTTATGCTAGGCTTCTGTCTGCAAGAATAACAGTGTATCATTAATAATGTCAAGGTTTGGTACTTGCCTGTGGAATAAGTTTGAGGTTGGGCTGGTTATTGGTTAGCCGTTTCTTCAGTCTCTGCTACATTTTTTTCCCTGTATTTAAAAAAAAAAAAAACAGATCTTGGGTCAAAAGTTTTCTTGGAATGTTGGTGTACTTATCCTTCCACTGGGTGTCTTGCCTGGCTACAGAAGGTAGTATCTTCAGGTTCCATGTCCCCACTGTTAGGCATCTCAGCTAAGATCACCCCAATTGACATCCGGGAGCCATCCCTATCTCAGGACTCTGAGACTTCCTAAAGATTTTCCACACCTCACTCAACCCACGTCTGGCAGCTGCATATTATCACTCATTTTTCATGCCACTGGGTCTCTCCTGTCTCTCCACTCACCTGCCACCACTCCCAATTCCCCTCATATTCCTCTCTCTTACCCACTTCCCTCTCTCCCTCTGCCTTCTATTATTATTTTGTTTCCACATCTAAGCTTGATCCAAGCATCCTTCCTTGGACTTTCATTCTTATTTACCTTTTTTTGTGTCTATGGGGTATATCATGGGTATTCTGTGTTTTATGGCTAACATCCACTTATCAATGAGTGCATACCATGCATGTCTTTTGGGGGCATGAGTTACCTCACTCAGGATGATATTTTCTAGTTCAGTCCAATTGCCTGCAAAATTCATAAAGTCCTCATTTTTAATAGCTTACTAGTACACCATTGTGTAGATGTACCACATTTTCTTTATCCATTCTTCAGTTGAGGGACATCTAGGTTGATTCAAGTGTCTGGCTATTATGTATAAAGCTGCTATGAACATAGTTGATCAAGTATCTTTGCCCTGTCTACAAGAAATGCAGGTTTGGGTGATGGAGCAGAGACTGAGGGAATAGCCAATCAATGGCCAGCCCAACTTGAGACCCATTCCATGGGCTAGCACCAATTCTTGACACTAATAATAATACTCTGTTATGCCTACAGACAGAAGTATTTTGTCCTCTGAGAGGCTTGACCAAGCAACTGACTCAGAGAGATACAGACACCAACAGCTGAACAGTGGATGGAGCTTGGGGATACTTGTGGAAGAGTTCCTAATGGAGGGAGGATTGTAGGCCCCCAAAAAGATAGGAATTCCATAGGAAGACAAGAAGAGTCAGCTAACCTGGATCCATAGGGGGTCTCAGAGTCTGAACACCAACCAAAGAACATACATGGGCTGGACCTAGGCCACCCCACACTTATGCAGCAGAGGTACAGCTTGGTCTCATGTGGGTCTTGAACAACTGGAACAGGGATTATCCCAAAATTATTGCCTGTATGTGGAATATGTTCTTCTAGGTGGGCTGTCTTGTCTAGCCTCAGTAGGAGAGGAGGTACCTGGTCTTGCCCAGACATGACATGCCAGGGTGCGGGGGTTGGGGGGAGAGCTGGGGGGAGGCACCAAGGGGAGGGAAAATGAGGGAGGGATTAGGGGAGGGGATGACGGGGAGTGGAGCAGTGAGCAGTATATAAAGTGAATAAGTAAAAAATTAAATTAAATTAAATTTAGAAAGAGGCTGAGAAGGCATGGAGGAAGGAATTTCATTTGGAGAGTAGGACCTAAAAGCCAGAAAAAGATTCTATTGTGGATAGAGATGGCTCACTTGCTGGGAACATATGCTGCTCTTGCAGAGTACTAGAGTTTAGTTCCCAGCACTCATATCCCATGGAAAGACTGCTTGTAACTCCAGCTTTAAGGAAATCCAACATTCTCTTCTAGCCTCTGTGGATACTGGCACACACAAAGATACATAATAAAAACTAAATTTTAAAAAGTCTGCTCCTGGCAATTTGACTCATTCAGAGATGAATTTGAATCGGTCTTCCTGGTCAGCTATCTTCAGTACTTCTACCCAGAAATTAAATTAAGATACAATCTAAAATTCATTGAATTGAAATATATTTTCAATATAATTCAGCCTTTGTAACTATGTAGATTGGCCTTTCTTACAGCTTACTTTTAAAATAGTTACAGAGCATGCTTGGCTTTTTGCCAAGTGATACACTGTGTCTGTTTGCGTGGTATTTCCATTGTCCTCTGGAAATGAGGAAAGAAAGCTGACTCATTTTCTCATTCACTCATGTCTTCTCCCAGTGATAATTGCAGACAAACCATTCAGACTTTGTCTCCACACAGATCAGAGCACGTGTAAGCAATGCTGTCCATTTGTTTGTGTGCTCATTTCCCATATCTGCAATAATCCATCAGATTGATGTTTTTACTAAAAATAAAACAAATTTGCTTCATAAAAAAAAGTCTGCTCATCCTAGCAGACTCATTGCTATGAACTGTATATCATCACTGTTGGATTAAGTGTAGGCAAGACATGTTCTCTTCTACCTACATGATCTTTAAGCATTAATGAAAATTATTAATGATTATTATTAATGATTATTATTGATTATTAATGATTATATTGATTATTAATGATTATATTGATTATCAATGAATATATTGATTATTAATGATTATTATTAATGATTATTATTAATGAAAAAATCATAAGCTAACCACATGCTAAAAATTTCAGGAAAGAATGATTGATTCAAATCCTAAGTCACATGTACTCCATTTTACAGTTTTATTATTGTTGCTTTGCAATATTTAGTATTGAACGCAGGGTCTTGAAACATGCTAATGCTCTACCACAGGGTTGGAGTTACAAACCACTGTAAGCATCTCAGTGTGGATATGGGGAAGCCAACTAAGGTGCTCCGTAAGGTGCTCTCTTGACAACTGAGCCATCTCTCCATCCCATTCTTCATCTCCTAAATCTTTGGGATGTTTTGTTCTTTGTTTTGAGTTTTAAAACAATATTTTAAAGCTCTTTCATTATTCATGTGCATGCACGTATGTGTGAACATGAATACAGTTGCTTGAAGAGGATGGAAGGCATCATTGGCTCCTCTGGACTGGAGCTGCAATCATTTGTGATCAACCCAGTGTGGATGCTGGAAATAGAACATTCTCATACTCATAACTACAAAGCCTGAACATCTCTCCAGTTGAAATCCTTGTTTCATATTAGCCTAAAAGTTCTGTATGTCATGAAAACAATATTTCATTATGTAATTTGTTAGCAGAATGAAATTTATTTACATGGCTTGGATAATAAAGGTGTACCTGCCCTTTATCATATAAAACAAATCATGTTTTGTTCTTAATAGTTGTGTAGTATTCCACTGTGTAAATGGTCCACATTTTCTCTTTATCCATCCTTCAGCTGAGGGACATCTGAGTTGTTTCCAATGTACATTTATCATGAATAAACCTGCTATGAACATAAATGAGCAAGTATCCCCATGATATAGTGGAGAGTTGTAGGGTATATGCTCAGAAGTGGTATAGGTAGGTTTTGAGATAGAACTATTTCCAGTTTTCTAAGAAGCTGACAAATTGAATTCCAGAGTGGTTATACAAGTTTGCACTCCTACAAACAATGGAGTAGTGTCCCCCTTGCTCCAAATCCTTACCAGCATATGCTGGCCCTTGAGTTTTGATCTTGGCCTTAAGATATTTTTCTTTCTTTTATTTTTTCTTTCCTTTTCTTTCTTTTGTTAAATGTTATTAAAAGATTTTATTTATTTACCTAGCAGCTTTTACTAAATTTATTCTTTGACAATCTTATGTGTATAAAGTCCATTCTGATTACTGTAAGACCCCTCATCTCTAATCCTCCTCCCGATCCTATTACCCTCCATTTTCCTTAAAAATTCCTCACCGAATCTCTGCATCTGAAAGTCTCTCTCTGTCTCTCTGTATCTATCTGCCTTTGTCTGTCTCTATCTCTCTTTCTGTCTCTTTTTGTCTCTTTGTCTCTGTATGTCTCTCTCAGCCTCTCAGTCTCTCTCCTCTCTCTCTCTCTCTCTCTCTCTCTCTCTCTCTCTCTCTCTCTCTC
>NW_021613982.1:29993-48425 GCF_004785775.1 Grammomys surdaster | reverse complement strand
CTCTCTCTCTCTCTCTCTCTCTCTCTCTCTCTCTCTCTCTCTCTCTCCCTCCCCTTACCCCTCTCCCTCTCCCTCTCCCTCTCTCTCTCTCATTCTCCTCTCAGATCCATTGACTTTCTCCAGGATGACCAGTTAGATCATAGCTTTGGAAATAATCACTGGATTCTGGAGTGCTCCTCAGTAAGTACACAACTGAAAAAGAATGATGTTTCCTTTCCCAAAATTCACCAATAACAATAGATTGTGAATAAGTGTAAAGATGCTTGAGACTTTCCTTGATCCATGATTGACTGTGGATGGGTAGTCTTGTGTCAGCCCATTACATTTGGCCAGAGCTGCTATAAAGTTATTCCTGCACTAGCTGTGCATGACGTGAGAAAGAAAAAGAAAACAGAAAGAAAAACAAAATAGCATTATCCAGCCTGTCTCCCTATCTTTGGGCTCTTACATTTTTTCCACTACCTATTTTTTAAATGATTCCTGAGCCTAGAAGAGGGACATATAAATGTACAGATTTGAGCTGATCAATCATCCATTACTTATTATCAGTAGCACAAGCAGTCATGTGTCTCTATAATTATCATTTATTGCACATACACACACAAAATTTCTGACTAAGTCTGTCACATTTTTCTATTGATTTAAATGTAAATTTGAGAAAGCAGCTATGAACCATAACTTAGTAAAATAACAATATTAAGTTAATCCAAGGGCCTAAGCCCTCCTTTTCCATCTTCTTCTTCTTCTTTTTTTTTTTTTTGGACTAGATTTATACTATCACATAAGAATCCATCTAGTAGAAGATTTAAAGTATCTACAGGTTCTTTACCTAGTTCCTGCACATCATAATAATCTTGAAGTCTTTCTACAACTTTTTTCCATGTTGCTAAATTTATTGTATCTTCCTCAGGAAACCAAGAACAAACTTTCTCTACAAAATCTAAAATCTATGTAATTGTTTTAGTCCTACTTTAGTAAAGCAAATTAAGCATTTGCACAAACAGCATATGGCCATTTCCACATCCTATTTTTTTTCTTTTCTTTCTCTCTCCTTTTTCTTTTTGACTTTTACTATTTCCGAGCTCTCTTACATTGTCTGAGCTCCTTTATCAGTGTTTTCTTATGTCCTTTACTCACAACAGTTACTTACCTCTGCAAACACTTTCACTTTTCCTGAGCACTCCACTTCCAGTGGTGTTTTTCACTGTGTCTGCCATAGTTGAGCCTCACCTGGACACCATTGTGTTGGAGCCAGCCAGTCAGTCAACTTGGGAACCATGGCTGGGGGACTGTGGATGACTATACGAAAGGCAGAAAGAAGATGCAAGAGACAAGTTTGGGAGGGCTGCTGGTTAATACCATGCTAGAGAGCAAGTGTGTTTCCTCAGTGTCTTTTAAAGGCAACCAATAGAAAGCATGACCAATCCCAGAAAGATGAACAGTAAGCACAAATCATTACATGGCAAGTTTGTGGTACACAGTATCTATGTTTGACTAAGTCCATTTCCTTCAGGCTAGGTCAGTTTCTCAAGGATGTATGTGTAAGCAGAGGAACTTGTCAGGGTATAATGAACAAATGCATGTCTTAATTAAAAACAAAGACAGATGTCAACAGACTCATTCGTGATTAATCACAAGCAAGAAGATAGTCAAAGTTCATGCCGGAAGTGCTCCTCACACTGACTTCATTTTATGAAATAAATGTACATTTATGAGATATATGCACTTTCCCCTATATTCATAGGTCAAATGTAGCTTTTACTACTTATCAAGTAAACTTATTTTTGCAACAAAAGGAGAACATTACAGAAAACCCACAACTGATCAAAATGTAGAGATCAACCTACTGTTAGAGCCCAGTGTCAGTGGATACATTTATGTATAAAATCTAGGGCTTCTGGTAAAGTAGCCAGTGCTCTTACCTGTAGATCCATCTCTCCAGTCCCCACAATTTTCTTTTAACCCTCCCACCCTTTTTTAGTTTTTAATAATGAAACAATACTACTATTAGGTATGTACAGTTTTCTTAAGTTGTATATTAAGATATCTTTACGGCAGATATAGTTTAGTAAGGAATCAAATTCTATATTAAACACAAGATAAAGAATACTCTGTGTTTATTACTGCAAATCACAAAAGTAATAGGATTATAAACTACCATTGTCATTACAGTGTAAAAATGAAAGCATTAACAATATTATTAAATCAAGATTTAAATAGTATTTTTAATATTAAATCTGTTGTTCTAAATGCATTTTTTCTTACTTAAACAATAAAGTGCCAGAGGTAGCTCCTTAAGTACAGGTTATACAGGAGTCAACTAAAGGGTGGGAAACGTTAACAAAAATTCACATATATAATGAATATGCTCAAACTGAGGTAATAATTCCCTGAACATGATATCTATTTACATAGAATTTACCATGTGTTCTGCACTTTCAGTAATCTGGAGATGATTTAATGTATGCAAGAGAATGGAAGTAGGTATATGGGATTACTGAGCCACTTAATGTAAGGAACCTGTACATACAAACATTTTACCACCCTTGAGGAAATTCCTGAACCAGTTCTCTGAGGATACAAAGAAATAGATAGAACTTTTCATGGTGCCTTCCTCATGAAAGCTGAAGTTAGAATAGATAATAAACACAATTGTTCATTGATACTACTTGATCACTGCCTGTTTGTTTTAACATTTTTTATGTGAAGGCATATTTTTATTTGCTGAAAGTGATTCTTATATAATGATTGAGACATTTAAATGTGGTGAGTTTTCCCAGTTAGAAAGCTAAGGATAAAAGTTTAACAATATGGGTGACATATATTTTTAATAAAAAGTTGACTTTCTGTAGTAGTAAATTTCCCTACTTCTTGAAGAGCAGTGCAATTCTTTTGACTGAGTCATTGAAGGCCTGTTTGACTTGTTTGTTCCTCAAGGTGTAAATGAATGGGTTCAACATGGGAGCAACGGAAGTGGTGAGAATCACCACACCCTTGTTGATAGCCACTGAGTCCTTTGCTGAGGGTTTGACATAGATGAAGATGCAGCTGCCATAGGTGATAGAAACCACAATCATGTGGGAAGAACAGGTAGAAAAGGCCTTTTTCCTCTGCTGAGTAGAAGGAAATCTTAGAATGGTCCTGATTATGTATACATAGGAAAGGCTTACACATAGAAGGGTCATGATAAATGTCAACACAGCACAAACTATCACTATCTGCTCTATGAGCCATGTTTCTGTGCATGAGATCTTTAGGAGGGGGTATGCATCACAGACAAAATGGTCAATAACATTAGAGTCACAGAATTCCAGATTGAGGCCCAGGCTAAGTGGTGGCAGGATCACAAACAAGCCAGCTGCCCAGCAACAGAGAATAAGTCTTGTACAAATCCTGCTGCTCATGATAGTGATATAATGCAGGGGTTTGCAGATGGCTACATATCGGTCATAGGACATGATGGCCAGCAGAAAAAATTCTGTCACACCAAAAAGATCAGTAAAGAATATTTGAATAGCACAGTTGTTATATGTAATTGTTTTGTCACCTGTTGAGATGTTGTATAAGTATCTGGGAATGCAAGCAGTTGTAAATGAGATTTCTAGGAAGGAGAAATTTTGTAGGAAAAAGTACATGGCAGTCTTCAGCTGTGAATCTATAAAGGTGAGGAAAATGATGGTGAGGTTCCCAGTCATACTCAGCATGTAGGTGAGAAACAGAAAGATGAAGATCAGAGTTTTCAGTTGTGGATCATCTGTCAGTCCCAGTAGGATGAATGTTGTTACTGTGTGGTTTCTCATAATTAAATTGTTACCTCTATCCAGTCTGCACTTAAAATTCAGAGATATCTGTCCAGGAGTAGGGATAAACTGGGAAAATATTATGATATCCAACTTATATGCATATACACATTCTGTTTGCAAACATAAACACACTGCTTGCTTAGGAATTGCAATGTTTTATCTTTTCTGGATAGATTTAGAAAATTAAACTGCCTTCTCTACACAACTGAAAATATTGTGGATGCTCCCATCTCTTTGCATTTGATTATTAATTTATTACTGATTTTAATAAATTGCTCTTTGGGTTCATGTTTTCCCAATCAGTTTGAGTTGACTGCTAATGCTTTGTGAGACTGATTTCCTCCTTAGAGTTTGAATCCTGAAATGAAATCTTGCAATCTCTTTGGACTGTTCATGTGTTTCTTGAGGTTTTGTTAGTTGTAAAGGTCACAAATAGTTTCAGGTCCAGGTTCAAGTTGCTATAAGCTTTCTATTTGTGATCTAATATTTTGGAATATTGTATCATAATTACAAAATTAATATTCTCTTTAAACAACTCCTTCCTTACTTATTACCGCATTACTTCATATTAATTTTCAGTATAAAATTATATCATTATCCTATCAGGGAATAAAAGAAAGGAAATGTCTTGAGGGAAGATTTATTGTATAGTATGATAATGTTATATATAAGATATATTTGACAAAAATCATCACAATTATTTTAGTGTTCAATTTTGGAATGCGCTGAAAATATCACCATCAATATCATTAAGTAAAAAAAGTCATATTTAACTGTTAAGCCAATCTTCAAAAATATCTCAATTTCATTGTCTTAGTTTTGTCTTGATATGAAAGTGATGTTATTGTTCATACGTATTCCACACTGAAACACTAAATATGGAATATTTGTGATTTGCAGACACATTTGAATTATTTCAGCATGCTGATCTATAATGCTTTCTTTTTCCTGTTAATATGTTCAGTTATCAATATACCAAAGTCACATTTTCTCCATTATTTATGTTTAAAATTTATAGCAAAATTATTCAAACAGTATGAAATTTGTTTCAATTTAGGGATATTGTAAGTAGAGTGTGTGTTTCTAACCACACAACATGGGTACCACTCCTTCACAGCTTACCTTGAGGATGCAAATGTGTTTTATCTGTCACCTTTCTTTGTAAGTTTGAGGCACTTGTTTTTCTTGCTGATGCCTTTATGTAGTCCTTTGTATTATTTGTCAACATAACACTATTAATCTTAATTTTTTAACCTTTAAAAATGATTATTCCTCTTATCAGTCATATAACCATGTAAACCTGGAACACAAGTCCAAAAATGAAATACTTGATGTACATACCTAATTCTATTCCATTTTGTATCTTTTAATCAAGCCAGTATGTTATGATTACTAAACCTTTTCTGCAGGTTTCATTCTTACCTATCAGGAATAATCTTCCTTCAATGCTCTTTGTTTCCAGTTCTATTCCTATTCCCCAGTCCATAATTTCAAAATTTTCTAGAGAACTGCAAGCAGATATTTCTCTACAGTTCTCACATTATCCAATTTTTAGATGACCTCTTATTCCTTGTTGCATTTTTCTTTTGTTAACCAGGATCTTGCCTAAGTTATGCAAGAACAACTGAGATACAGCCTCAGTTTTCATTTTTGCTTAATATAACTTTATTAATGTCTATGCCTTATCCAATAACAAAACACTCTAAAGTGGTGTTTAAATTATTACTATATTGTAGTTTCCATCCTTAATTTTAATACAGTCTGTGAAGACTTTTTAACTAAAAGTACATGGGACCCGAGTGTCAAAAAAAACTTATAGTTGAAAGGACAGAATTCATCATACTCACATTTCTGGCAGTTGTTCACAGCCTTTCTCTCTTAGTTATTTAACCACATGATTCTTGTAAATATAATGTAAAATGATTATGCCTGTTGGCCATTGATTAAATCTAGTCATGTGTAAAAAAATAATCTTTGGATGCATGCAGGTTTACATTTTCTGTTTTTAATCATTTGGGTCAAGTTTCTCATTGATGATGCAGTACCAGCATAAGAAAATAACTTCTCTTACTTTTTCCAGCCCTGAAAAATAAGTTCAAAGGAATGAATAGTAGTTTAAGAAGAGGTGATTTTCTGAACTCTTTGCTCAGAAAGTCTGATATCAAGATTGATACTTATTTTTAGTTTTCCACATCTATGGAAAATAAACATAAGATTCCTTGGTGACCCAGGCTCAGAAATCATTAATGAATCTTTTGTGGGAACAGGGCCTTTGGAGACTTAGAGTATCAAAATCACTTACACGAAACTGTAAGAGAAGCATAGATTCTAATTAAAAGAAAATCTAGTCCAGTTTCTTATAATTAATTCTTGTTATATAAGCTTTAAAAGATTTAGGACTCATTTTCTATATTATTAATTTGTTTTGTGGTGAATAAATGACATGGGTTTAAAAATAGTACTCAGTTTTATTCTCTGAGAATAATACTTTAATTTTCTTTTTAAAAGTTAATTAATTCCTCAATGCGTATATATGTACATGATATGTGTGTGTTTTCATATGTGTGTGTGTGTGCCACAGCTATATGTGGCTCTCAGAGGACAAGTTTGTGGAGATGCTTCTCTTCTTCCACCTTTATGTAGATTCTAGTGATAAAATTTAGGTCCCAGGCTTAGATAACAAGTATCTTTACTTGTGGATGTCTCCAGAATGTTATTCTTGCAAGCTAAACTAAGGAGCTGAGGATACGGCTCATTGCCAAGAGTAAAGTGCCTGATGTGAAAATGTGAAGGCTTGAGTTCACCAGCACCCATGTGAAGGTGGTTATGGTAGTGTGAGGTAACCCACTCTAATAATGCTGTTCCTATGGAAAGTAGGAAGTAGAGACAAGAGAATCCATGAAAGCTTATGGACTTGCCATCTTGACTTTCTACCACAATGAACCAGCATATCTTACTGTAGGAGGAGCTAAGGTGGGAGGAGTAAGGAGAGGAAGAGGAAAAGGAAGAGGAGGATCGAGGTGAGGGAGAGCGAGCAGAGATGTAGGAGGATGAAGAGCCATGCAGGTATGGAGAACAGTCCTGGGTAACAATTTATATTTATGTTAGCTAATTGGAAAACACCTCTAATTGTATGGGCATATTGTTATTGAGCATTACCAAACATATAAAGCCTTTGATTAATATTTAACCATTAGAGTCTAATTTCCTACCAGGTCAGAGTGGATGACGGGATGGTGTAGGCACAGCCCAGCCTTGCAGAGACAGTATGGAAGATTGGCAGAGCCATCTCCCACACTGGAGTCTCGTGGGTGGCAGGGCCAGTGTCTATGGCCACCTGAGCAGACAGCCCAAGCTGAGAAGCGGCTGTACACTGCCTCTGCTCATGGCCTCAGGCCTAGGCTAGTCAGAAACATGGCAGCTGATTAAGAAAAGACAGATTGGATGCAACCATTTTAAATATCTCCTGCAACATCTTGCAAGAAAATAAGCATTGTAAATTTAAGGATATATAGGAGATATGTGTTTACCTTTCTCCTTTGGTACTATGCAGAATAACTTCCAGTACCATGAACAGTAGTCACTATTGGTAATGGCTCTAGGTAGGTACAAGTCTAATTTTTTTATGTCTATAAATTATTTAGGTATTGTTTTCAACAATGGGGCCTTACTATCAGTTTGTGGCAAGCAATCAATAGCCTTGGCAATAGCCAAGGTTGTTTTGGAGTTCCTATGGCACCTCTTTGACCAATAACTTGACTAGATATAATACAGTCCCAGAATTGGAACCTTCATTTGGTGAAAAAAGATATTCAGTTAGGGCTCCATTTTCCTCACTATTTGGCAACTTAATCTGGATCACCTTTAAATGTGTATATATATTTTAGGAGATTTCCTTACAGCCCTTCAAATGGCCCATCGTACCTATCTGTATTCCCTTCCTCAGCTCACCTCATCCCTTCCCCATCATTTGATTCTCCAGTTCTAATACCCACCATCCATCCATAATGATCTATTCAATTTCCTCTTTCCAGAAAGATCTACCCCCAACTCCTTGCTCTTTATCTAACTTCTGAGCTCATACAGACTGTAGCTTGTTTTGCAATGACTTAACACCTAATATCCATATTATAAGTAAATACATACTCCTTTTTCTTTCTGGATCTGGGTTACCTTACTCAGGATCAATTTTTTCTAGCTCTATTCATTTACCTGTCTCTCTCTCTCTCTCTCTCTCTCTCTCTCTCTCTCTCTCTCTCTCTCTCTCTCTCTGTCTCTCTGACTCTCTCGTCTCTCCTCTCCTTGCCTCTCCTCTCCTCTTCTCTTCTTTCTTCCTTTCTTTCTTGGTTATGTTCACTTTTTTCATTTATTTATTTACTTTATGTCCTGATCAAAGCTTTACCTTTCTTCTTTCTTCCAAGTCCCTCCCTCTCACCTTCCCTCCTCTTCTCCCTGCTCCCTTTATCATCAGAGAAGGAGAGACCTCTCATAGATATCAATCCTCTTTGGCATATCAAGTTGACTTAAGAATAGGTGCACCTTGGGCTGGAGAGATGGCTCAGCCGTTAAAGGCTAGGCTCACAACCAAAAATATAAGAATAGGTGCACCTGCTTCTATTGGGGATAGACAAGGCAGCCAATTAGGCAAAAGAGATCCAAAGGCAGGCAACATAGTCAAAGAGAGCTCCTGCTTCTGCTGTTAGGGGTCAAAGGTCAAGATCAAGCTGCACATCTGTTACATATGTGTAAGGGGCCTAAGTACATCCCATGCATGCTCTCTGGTTGGTGGTTCAGTTTCTGTGACCACCTATGGACCCAGGTTAGTTGATTCTTGTGCTATCCTTGACCTTTCTGACTCCTTCAATCTTTCCTCTTTTCCACAATCTCTCCCAAGCTCTGCCTAACGTTTGGCTATTGGTCTCTGAATCTGTTTCCATCAGTTGCTAGGTGAAGTCTCTCAGATGACTGTTGTACTAGGCTCCTGTCTGAAATATAACAAACTATCATTAGTAGTGTCATGGGTAGGCTCTCTTTCACGGCATATGTCTCAAGTTATACCAGTCATTGGTTGGCCATTCCCTCAGTTTCTGTTCCCTCTTTATCCATGTATTTCTTATAGATGATAAAAATTACAGGTTGAAAGCTTTGTTGCTTGTTTGGTGTTCCCTACCCTCAGTACATATGGTGTATGTCATTTTGTGTCTAGGTTATCTCATTCAGGATAATTTCTAGTTCCATCCATTTGACTGTAAAAGTCATGAAGTCACCATTTTTAATAGCTGAGTAGTACTCCATTGTGTAAACATACTACATTTTTTGCAGCCATTCTTCTGTTGAAGGACATCTGGGTTGTTTTCAGCTTCTGGATATTATAAATAAGGCTGCTATGAACACAGTAGATCATGTGTCCTTGTTTTATGTTTGAGCATCTTTTGAGTATACGCCCAATAGTGGTATGCCTGGGTCTTCAGGTAGAACTATTTTCAATTTTCTAAGAAACCACCAGATTGTTTTCCAAAGTGGTTGTACCAGCTTGGAATCCCAGGAGCAATGGAGGAATGTTCCTCTTTCTTTACATCCTCGAAGCATCTACTGTCATTTGAGTTTTTTATCTTAGCCATTCTGACTTGTGTGAGGTGGAATCTCAGGGTTGTTTTAATTTTCATTTCCCTGATAACTAAGGATGTTGAACATTTTGTTAGGTGCTTCTCATCCATTCAAGATTCCTCAGTTGAGAATTCTTTGTTTAGCTCTGTACCCCACTTTTAATAGGGTTATTTGGTTCTCTGGAGTCTAACTTCTTCAGTTCTTTGTATATATTGGATATTAGTCCTCTATTGGATGTAGGGTTGGTAAAGATCTTTTCCCAATCTGTAGGTTAATGTTTTGTCCTGATGACAGTGTCCTTTGCCTTACAGAAGCTTTTCAATTTTATGAGATCCCATTTGTCTATAGTTGATCTTGCAGCCTGGCCCATCAGTGTTCTGTTCTGGGAATTTTCCCCTGTGCTGATGTGTTCAAGGCTCTTCTCACTTTCTCTTCAATTATATTCAGTGTATCTGGTTTTATGTGGAGGTCCTTAACCCACCTGGACTTGAGCTTTGTACAAGGAGATAAGAATGGATTAATTTCTATTTTTCTACATACTTACCACTGCTTGTGCCAGCACCATTTATTGAATATGTTGTCTTTTTTCCACTGGATAGTTTTGTCTTCTTTGTCAAAGATCAAGTGACCTTAAGTGTGAGAGTTTATTTCTAGGTCATCAGTTCTATTCCACTGATCTACCTGTTTGTCTCTGTGCCAATACCATGTGGTTTTTTTTTTTTTTTATCACTATTGCCCTATATTAGACTTGGGATCAGGGATGGTGATTCTACCAGTTCTTTTATTGTTGAGAATTATTTTCATTATTCTGGGTTTTATGTTATTCTAGATGAATTTGAGATTTTCTCTTACTATCTCTGTGAAGAATTGTGTTGGAACTTTGATGGGGATTGCATTGAATCTGTAGATTGCTTTTGGTAGGATGGTCATTTTTACTATATTAATCCTGCAGATCCATATACATGAAAGATCATTTCATCTTTTGAGGTCTTCTTTGATTTCTTTCTTCAGAAACTTGAAGTTCTTGTTATACAGATCTCTCATTTGCTTGGTTATAGTCACACCAAAATATTTTATATTATTTGTGACTATTGTAAAGGGTGTTGTTTCTCTAATTTCTTTCTCAGTATATTTATCCTTTGTGTAGAGGACCTACTGATTTGTTTGAGTTAATTTTATAACCAGCCACTTTGCTGAAGTTGTTTATCAGCTGTAGGAATTCTCTGATAGAATTTTTAGGGTCACTTATGTATATCATCATATCATCTGCAAATAGTGATATCTTGACTTCTACTTTTCCAATTTATATTTCTTTTACCTCTTTTTGTTTTCTAATTGCTCTAGCTAGACCTTCAAGTACTATATTGAATAAATAGGGAGTGGTTAGCCTTGTCTTGTCCCTGATTTTAGTGGGATTGCTTCAAGTTTCTCTCCATTTAATTTGATGCTGGCTATTGGCTTGCTGTATATTGCTTTTATTATGTTTAGGTTTGTGCCTTGAATTACTAATCTTTCCAAGACTTTACACATGAAGAGCTGTTCTATTTTGTCAAAGGCTTTTTCAGCATCTAGTGAGATGGATCATGTGGGGTTTTTTTCTGAGTTCATTTATATAATGGATTATGTTGATAAATTTCCGTATATTGAACCATTCCTGCATCCCTGTGATGAAGCCTACTTGATCATGGTGAATGATGGTTTTGATATGTTTTTGGATTTGGTCTGCTAGAATTTTATTGATTATTTTTGTATCAATATACTTAAGCAAAATTGTTCTGAAGTTCTTTTTCTTTGTGAGTTTTGTGTGGTTTGGGTATCAGCATAATTGTGGCTTTATAGAATAAATTATGTAATGTTCCTTCTTTTCTATTTTGTGTAATAGTTTGATAAGAATTGCTGCTTGATCTTCTTTGAAGGTCAGAGGCTTTTTTTTTATGTTGTGAGACTTTTAATGGCCATTTCTATTTCCTTAGAAGTTTGGGGATTGTTTAGATGATTTGTCTGATTCTGATTTAACTTTGGTACATCGCATCTGTCTAGAAAAGTGTCTATTTAATCTAGGTTTTTCCAGTTTTATTGAGTATAGGCTTTCATAGTAGGATCTGATAATTTTTTAAATTTCTTCAATTTCTGTTGTTATGTCACATTTTTTATTTTTGATTTTGTTAATCTGAATACTGTCTCTGTGCCCTCTAGTTAGTTTGGCTAAGGGTTTATCTATCTTATTGATGTTCTTAAAGAACCACCTCTTATCTTTTTATTCTTTGTATAGTTGTCCTTTTTTCTACTTCTTTGATTTCAGCCCTGAGATATATAAATTCTTGCCATCTACCCTTAGGTGTATTAGCTTCTTTTTTCTAGAACTTTCAGATGTGCTATTAAGCTCCTAGTGTAGGATCTCTCCAATTTGTTTATGAAGGCACTCAGAGCTATGATTTTTTCTCTTATCACTGCTTTCATTGTGTCCCATAAGTTTCGGTATGCTGTGCTTTCATTTTTGTTCAATTCTAGAAAGTCCTTAATTTCTTTATTTCTTTCCTGACCAAGTTATCACTGAGTATAAAGTTGATTTCTTGTGTGTAGTTACCTTTCTTGTTATGGAGTTTTCCTTCTAGTATTCTCTAGGACCGGATTACTAGAAAGATATTGTTTCAATTTTGTTTTGTCATGGAATCTCCTGGTTTCTCCATCTATGGTGACTGAGAGTTTTGCTGGGTATAATAGCTTGGGCTGGCATTTGTGTTCTATTAGGGTCTATATGACATCTGTATAGGATCTTCTGGCTTTTAACATCTCAGTTGAGAAGTCTAGTGTAATTCTGATAGGTCTGCCTTTATATGTTACTGGATCTTTTTCCCTTACAGCTTTTAATATTCTCTTGTTGTTCTTGTGTTTTGTGTTTTGATTATTTGGTGCTGTGAGGAATTACTTTTCTTGTCCCTTGTATTTGGTATTCTATATGCTTCTTGTACCCTGATAGGTCAGCACATTTATTCTTTTATTTTGTTGAAAATATTTTCTATGTCTTTGACTTGGGTTTTTTCTATTTCTTTTATTCCTATTATTATGAGATTTGGTCTCATCAGGGATTCCAAGATTTCTTGGAAGTTTAGGCCTGGGATTTTTGTTTTACATGATTTCACATTTTCTTCAAACAAGATATCCAGTCATTCTATCTATGCCTTAGATTCTCTTTTCCATTTCCTGTATTCTGAGGTGAGGTTTGCTTCTAAGTATCTTGTTTGAGTTACTAATTTTTCACTACCAGTTTTACCTCAATTTGTGTTTTTTATTGATTCTATTTCTACTTTGGTTCCTTGAATTGGTTCCTTTGTTTCATTCTATGTTTGTGTTTTCATGGATTTCATTAATGGATGCTTTTCATATACTATTTAAGGATCTCTAACATATTTATTGAAACCTATTTGAAATTCTTGTCTTGTTCTTCAGCCATATTGCAAATTTCAGGGCCTACTTTAATAAAGTTGCTGCACTCTATTGGTGCCACATTATACCTTACTGTTATTGATTGTGTTTTAATGCTGACATCCAGGTGTCTGGGTTTAGGCTCGTTGTAATTTTAGGTGCTGATATATGATTATGTTTGTTGGGTGGGTTTTTGTTGCCTTCTCTTAAAAGAATATAGTAACTTAGGTTGCCTAGTATGGAATGCTTTTGAGATCCTACCAGATGTGACCCCCTGGGTGTCCTTGGTAGAATGTGTTTCTAGGTATTGAGAGCTGACATTTAGGGTTAGGAATGAGCAAAAGGTGTGAGGTGTTTAAGGGTGTCTTCAGGAAGGAAATAGCAGTGTTTACTTTATATAAATTTTATGCTTTGCATAAACTTTTATGTTTTTAGTTTTCTATTCATTTTCTCATTATGTATGAATGCCACATGTCTCAGATTTTAACTATAACAACTAACTGCTCCAAGAAAAGTTCAATGAAAATTTGGTCAATGGATAGAACTCAAATCAGTTTTTTTTTGTTTACCTAAATGATTTATGGAGATTTGAACTTAGTGGTGATTGGGAAGGTCTTCCTAGAGTGATTAAGAGATGAAATACTAATAGGATCATTCATAACCAGCATGAAGCATAGAAAGTCATTTAAGAATTGCTATCTGTTTTCTAACTGGCAAATGGATAATGGATGGATAATAAATACTTTTATATGTACTTTTATATATAACTTCCATGCTCATTTGATTAGTTACAATATAAGATAAAATGGTATACATGAAAGTGTGGGAAAGATGGTAGAAAACCACAATTTATTGTGTTCTCAGGGATAACAGTCAGACAACAATTTCAGGTTGACTGCAAGACTAAACATATTCAAAAAGTTTGGTTTTAATAGAGACTGACAAATGTTCATAGTGCACAAGTTTAAGAAGAAAGTGTGAGTATAAAAAGATTAAAAACAAGGATATAGAATAATACTATAATAAAGCTTAAGATTTTCCAATCATTCACCCTACGTTGTTTAGTATTCTTCATTTGATTTTTACGTCTTTGAGAGGAATGCAACTTTTTTAATTGAGTAATTGAAAGCTTGCTTCACTTGCTTGTTTCTCAGTGCATAAATAAAGGGATTCAACATTGGTGAAACTGATATGATAATAAGTGAAATTCCTTTATTGATAGCCACATCATCCTTGGATGAAGGTTTGACATAAATGAAGATGCAGCTACCATAAGTAATGGAAACAACTATCATGTGAGAAGAACAGGTGGAAAAGGCCTTTTTCCTTTGCTTGGCAGAGGGAAATCTCAGAATGGTCTTGATGATATAAACATAGGAAAGGACAACACATACAAAGGTGATGATGAATGTCAACACAGCACCAACTATCACCATCTGTTCTATCAACCATGTGTCTGAACACGAGATTTTCAGGAGAGGAGCTGCATCACAGCAAAAATGATCAACAGTATCTGAGTCACAGAATTCCAGACCCAATCCTAGACTAATTGGTGGGAGAATGATGCTCAGTGCTGCTACCCAACAGAAGAAGATGAAGTTCTTGCAGACTCTGCTATTCATGATGGTCATGTAGTGCAGAGGTTTACAGATGGCCACATAGCGATCATAGGACATGATAGCCAAGAGAAAAAATTCCGTAACTGCAAAGAGGTCTATAAACAAAAGTTGACTGACACAAGCAATATAGGTAATGGACTTGTCCCCAGATGATATGCTATATAGAAATCTGGGAATACAAGCAGTTGTGAGTGAAATTTCTAAGAAGGAGAAATTTTTGAGGAAAACATACATAGGTGTTTTAAGATGGGGGTCAATCAGAGTGAGGATAATGATGGTTAGGTTACCAGATAAACTCAACATGTAAGAAAGGAGCAGAAAGATAAAAAGCAGAATTTGCAGTTGAATGTCATCTGTCAGACCCAGCAAAATGAAAGTTGTTACTGTTCTGTTTCTCATTCTTGATTATTGTTTCTGTCCCAATCTGGTTGAAAAATAACAAAGATTTTAAAACCTCAGAGTTGAATCAGGTGCCAATCTCAAGACAAGCTAACTTGAGTATCATTCTCATATTACCAATGCTTAGTGAAGAAGCAAGCACATAGTACAAGCTGATGTTTGAACATTTCTTTGTGTCACACAATAGCTCATATTTGAAGCACATATTTCATACTGCTATTATGTGCCTACACTCTAGCTGTAATTGATGCCGGTTTAATATATAATCTTATAAGCATCATTCCACAAAAATGTCCTGTTAAATTAATTGCTTTTTGTCTAACACTCTGTCTTCCTCTAACTTCTTTTCCCAGAAAAGATTTAAGGAGACAACTGTTAAAATAAATGAAAAGTCTTCTCTGTTTAGATAGTCTTTTTTTTTTATTCAACTCATTTATCATTTATTCTTTTGGTAAACATCAGATATTATGAACAAAGCTATCTTGCTCACAACAGTTACACATTCTTTGTTTTACTTTTTACAGGTTATAAATATATGTAAGTACATAAAATTCTTGGCTGAAGACACATTCCAGAATTTTGACATAAACGTTTTCAGTCAGGACTAAAGAAAACCTGGTAGAAGTTCCATCAGACCAGCAGCAGCAAACTTAATTTACATATGTTGTTTTTAAATTAACATCTACCATTTTTAAAAGACTTTTCCATTTATAGCTAAAATGATAGAAATGGGCCATATATTTTACTCATAATATACTGGCCATTTTAAAATAAGACATATTAAACAATAATTAGAAATACATAATTAAGTACATTTGAATTCTTGTCAAAACAATGAAACATTAATGAGTCATTTTAGAGTACCTTTGTTGAAAATAGAATTTTCAATAACTTTCATAATATTTTGTTATTCCTTAGGGCTGATACTCTAAGATGAGGATAACATTACTTCAAAATAAGTTCAAAGCATTTATTTTACAACTTTATGCTTTTATAAATTTCAGAATTAAAAAAGAATCAAAGGTTACAAAGCAGACACCCTTCAGAATACATTGTGTAGCAGGCAGAGTATGTTTTAGTCAGCTGGAATGATCTCAGAAAGTCCTTGCTCTGCTAACTAGTCTCTGCTAGCTTGCCACATTGTTACCTGCCTTTAACATCATAAGCCCAAACATTATAATCTATCTCGATCCTCAAACCTGCTAGTGAATTAACAAGAGGAGTAGTCATACTTCTACAAATTGGGGCCAGTGTCAGTATGAATCTATATTAATTTCTCAAGACATTTTTTCAATTGCTTTCACTCTTTAATCAGGGCAATCAGAAATACTTTATCTTAAGTCTAAGTATGATTAATCTTTTCAAATAAGTTACGAGAAAATTTTAGTCTATTAGTTCTATTTTGTAAATAACAAGTTCTATTTTCTTTCTACTTCAAGCTTGAAAAAGGTTTCTTATAAAAAGAGTAGCTTCAACACAGTGGGCACTCTTATATCTTATGAAATACACTCTGAAAGAAATCTATTTTCTTAAAGTTGGTGGATTAAGGCAAGTTACAAGTGAAGACTTTAAATTATCAAAGACAGACAAATACCTATTTTGTAAGCATCTCTACATAAGAAGAGAAACAATTTAAGTACAGAAGAAATTACTAGTTGATAATGAGATGGGCTAAATAGGATTGAGATAATATCCTTTTAGACAAGATCATTTGGAAATTTAGAACAAATATAAAAATCCTGCTCTTGGCCTGTCATCCTAACTTATAGCAGAATTACAGATTTGAAAATCATCTTTCTTGTCTGATGAGAAATATCTTTTTTTTCCTCTTTGAAACTGAATATGAAATGCATGCCCTGATCAATCAATTCAGTTTAAGTATTCTTTCACTGTTCAGAATTTCAAGCTCACTTGAGCTAAGTAGTCATGAGTGACAATATCACACATATTTTGGAGATTTCATAAAGGATATTAAAATTTACATTTATATGAAAAGTATCATTGTAGGTCATTTCTGTTTGCCTCTAAAATTATCTTGTCTGCCAGAGTACTTATGAATTTATTGGAGGATTTCTCTTGGAAATCTATGATGTGATTGGTATAGATTAAATAATTAGGACAGGTGGAGTGAACAAAATATAGACATATTCTTCCTGACCATGCATGTATAATTTAATTCCAATGAATACTATTCCATAATTCTTAATTTTTATGGAACAGAAAATGACATAATGAATATATATTTCCTTGTCTAGCAATGCTGATCTTGAAGTTTTTCTACCTCTGATTTTTAAATGAGCAAGTATGAATACTGTAGAGGCTAAGAAAAAAGAATGATGAATGGAGAAAGAAACAAAGTAATCAAACTAAAGCATACTTACTCTTCTGGAAGGCAATCATGACTAGTTTTCATGAAGATGAAACAGAAAGTGTGATCAAATGTGTGCACAAATCTTATGAAGATGTACATGGCTGTAGAGAATTATCTTGCAGGAGATAATTTTTGGTTAACAGATTTACATTAAAGACTCTACTCAACTCTAAACTCAGTAACCAATATTTTACAACTTAAAACTGAAATAAAAAACTGAAATAAAGACATATAAAATGATTTTCAGAGTTTTTTGATAGACAATTTCCAACTTCTCTGTACAAAAAAAAAATTTAAATTGTGAAGAAAGGAGGCTGTTTTATTATGCTAATCTTTTATGGGTATAGAGATCATAAAGATGAGAGTCCTTTGTGGCCAAACACAAACACATTTAATGAATGTAATAGTCATTAAATTTTGGCAGAATATCAAACAGCAGCAAACATGGGATTTGTGTCCTTGGGAACAGTAAGATGCAACAGTTTTATTAGCCACATTCTAAGTACAAATCAATAATTGATAGACAAAAGGCAATAAAGAATTTTCAAAAATTCTATGTTTAACTTATAAAATAAAAATAATAAAGGTAATAAACGATAATAAAGTTGTTTATATCTATGTTTTGACTGGAAAAGTATAAATATATTCAAAGGCAGTTAGTATCTAACTATAAATACCTTTCAATGTTAAAAATATATAATTGTATCACACTTTATATTAATATTATTACGTGTGTGTGTGTGTGTGTGTGTGTGTGTGCTTGTGTATGTGTATTGTGGATAGTCCTGGTCTTGTATTTTGATGCTAATTCTGTTTTCCTGGGAGGAGTTGCAGATGAGGAGTCAATCAGTATATAGGTGACTTCTTGTGAACCTTCTGCCCACCTTATTTTGCAGAATAAAGGCTACAGCTGGTGATTTGGCAGTAGAAGGGGAGGTGGAGCAAAAAGGTTTGGAAGAAGAGAGTAGGAGAACAATGGAGAGGAAGGTGGAAGGACAATGGAAGAGAAGCACCAGTAGTATAGTAGTAAATCTGCCCAATCTAGACATGCAGTTTGTATTCATAATATTTGAGTTGTGTTTTTATTGATCAGGCCTTCTTGAGTTGGAGATTTACTGCAATATATATATACACATAAACATATATATTATATATATATATGTATATATATACACACACACACACACACACACACATATATATATAT
>NW_021613982.1:0-19993 GCF_004785775.1 Grammomys surdaster | reverse complement strand
AAATCAGAAAGAATTAAAGTAGAACTGAGGATTCATGAAAACCCAAAAAAGGGGCTGTCATATTTTTCAATAAGTATGCTGTTTCCATCTATAGGGCAAATTAAAAGCACTTCGATATTATTCTCCCTCTCTCTCTCTCTATCTATCTATCTATCTATCTATCTATCTATCTATCTATATATATATATATATATATATATATATATTTTTTTTTTTACAGAGAACAACTTCACATCCAAGGCAGTTTGAAAGACAGTTTGGAATTTGGAATCAAAAGTGTAATGCAATACCTCTCATCTCAATGAGCAAGGAAACATGAAAAATATTCTCTTGGGGGTTGTAGAAAGAAAAGTACTCTAAGACATTTTAGTAGTGATGTTGACTTAGTACAACTAGTGTGAGAACAGAACAGAGGTTCCCCGAATAGGAACTAACTAAGGACTTAGCATATGCGGCCCTGATCTAAGGTATATATTCAATTGTTGCTATTAAAAAGAGTGTTTTACTTTTCATAGAAAGCGAGAGGATCTTGCAACTAATATACACCCATGTTAAGGATACCATGTTGACTGTGAACCACTTACTAGCCTTAAAATAGGTTAACCCCCTTTGTTCCATTTCTCTTCTTGTAAATATATAATTTCTTCTGCAGAAAAGTCAATATTGAAGGACAATTTTTAGTTATAAGTGTTAATATATGTTAAACATTTGGAAATTATATAACATATATATGTGTGTGTGTGTGTGTGTATTCATAATTGTGAGTACATGTAGCTCAGTTTAATGAAAACCAAATCACCTTTTCTTACTCCTTTATTTCCATGGCATTAACAGTAACACCTGCTGTTCACATACATAAAACTTGTATTCATGCATGTCAATATACTTCACTTAGACTGTGCTGTCAGTTCCCACAACTCCTACATGACTTGGTGTATTCACAGGAGGACAAGACTTCATTATCAGTGCTATTTTAATATATTTTGTTCTTAGTGTAATGTTGGCTGAAAGGAGAATTTGCCCAGTTAATATTGGCTTTTGTTTAATCACTCGTCATCATTCTCTACTTTTACGCTATACTGTGCATGTGCATTATCTAGGATTTTATCTTTTAATAATAAGGTAAGTTTCCTCAATTATTTACTTTATTCAATCTCCATAAGCACTTCTTCCAAAATCTCTATTTTGAAATTTTTTTCAAGTGAAATGTATATAAGGGAATCTATAATATACACTTATACATACACAAGTACATACATATATATAATTTTAAATAAACTGTGAAAGATTATTGACTTACTTTACTGATTTTTAGTAGTATTATGCTTAGTGGACATCAGTTTGTATTTGATCAAATTATGTGTTAATTTTTAAATATTTAGCTAAAAAATACCTTATCATCAAATAGATAAGAATTGATTAAAATCTCTAGGTGACATTCTTGCAGTAAAATATTGATATTAGGACTCATATTTTAAATAGACACTAAGGTTAAAATAATTACAAATGACTTCATATACATAGCATTCTTCATGCAAGTCCAATGTTTCCCCATGGCATAGAATATTTTCAAAATAAAATAATTCTTTAATTTGGCATTGTACCATCTTTGGGCCTATTAGAGTTGTTATGGAACTGGAAGAACTGACATTTTAATATATATAACTGTTTTTGAAAATAATGCTAATAGAGAAACAAGAACTGAATTATAAGGATAACTTCCACAGAAATGTTAGAAAAATAATAGTAATCCTTCATGACAGTTTTTTTAAAGTTATATTACAATAAACTGTAGATTCTCTTATGTATACTTCATTTAAAATGAATGAATTCTCATTTTAACAGCATATTTATAGTAGAAATAATTTATTATGGGCCTTGTTCACTTCAGTCATCAAAGGTTTGTATATTTTATTTCATTTAATCATTCTAAAACATTTGTAAAACTTTTATTCTTATTCTCAATTGAAGCCCTCAGGTTCTGATTTTGGCAATTTTCATTAATTTATACAAATTTCAAATGCCAGATATCAACAGATTACCTAGAATTAAAGAATATTTCTTCAAAACAGCACTAAAAGCTCATCAAATACCAAATAATAATTGTGGAGATAATGAATCTTTGCTTTTAACCAACAGAAAATATGTAAATTAGCATAAGCAGTCATGCCACATTTCAAAATATAAACACAGCAAATCTTGAGTTTGACAAAGTTGAGCTCTGAATTGATGATTAACTTTAAGAGACTTGCGCTTCCCTCTTCATGGTCAACTTACCTGAAATTGCATACAGCTTCTCAGAACTGCTAGAAGAATGGATACATCGTCCATTGCTATGTCTTTAAAAACTCCCTCTGCCAGGCGACAAGTTAAGGATTCATTGCAAATGTTTTCATCTATGTTCTCTCATTTTATCCAAAGTGAGTTTATTCCTTTGATTGCTGAGAGGTAAGAAACCATTTCAGGAGATGTTTTAAAATAATCATAGTTTGTTCATATATTTTATGATGCAAGGAGTACTTAAAATTTCATCCATTCCCTCTGCAGCTGGCTCAAGGGACCAATTCACTGAATCAAAATTGCCAGCAAAGGGATGTACCCAAAACACAAGGGAGTATCAACCATAATAGCATTAGTATCAAAACAAGAGAAAGAAGCTTGGGGACATTGTCTAGTGAATCAGAGAAAGATTACTCAGGAAAAAAAAAAAAGAAAATCATGCTGATTTTTCATGGAGTTTAAAAATCTCCCTACCTTTAAGTTTTTTGACTATATTAAAACACCTTACACTTTATGCTCCCTTTCTCTGTTCACTCAATTGCTCAATGACAATGAATTAATGTTATAATTTATGTGCCAAATATATTAGGACCTTCTTCCTTGGGAAAACTATAATTATACTGTTAATGCCAAAGTTGGATTGTTCTTAAAGCCCAACAATACTGTTCAAGACTTTGGCAAATGATTTCCAAAATATTAAAGTAGAACATGAATAGGGGATTTTGATTGGGAGGGTTTTTTTTTTGCTTACTTTTTATTTGATTTTTTACATTATTTCTTTTAGTTTTTGAGATCATGACTTGCCCCCATTACTTTCCTCCCTCTAAAACCAACCATATACCCCTGCTTGCTCTCTTTCAAATTTATGGTTTCATTTTTCTTTAGTTGTTGTTATATATGTATAAAAATATATATGAATATATTCCTAAATACATAAATGCAACCTGTTCAGTCTACATAATGTTACTAGTATGTATGTCTTCAGAGATGACCATTTGGTACTGGATAAACAATCGGCATACTCTTCTCTGGGGAAGACTATTTCTCACATACTTTTTGCTTGATTTTTATTTTATTTTTTCTGTTTTAATTTCAAAATAATTTTATATAACATAGTCATGGTTTCTGTTTTCCTAGTTCTTCTTAGATCCTCCCCACATTCTCACCTACCCAACCCCAAGCCATCTTTTTCTCAAGAGCATAAACTCTGTAAGTATAGTGTAGCTTTCCATACTTATTTTCTCTTTTAATAAAATATATTGATGAGAAAGAGACCAAGAGTTTATTTACTTGAGTAGAATTAGAATTTTATATATTGACATTACTATCTCCAACAAAATGGATAACATCCTTTCCCTGTAAAAATTGCTACGTGTGCATTTGCTGTCTTTCAGCAACATTTTGAAAATCAGTATTGTTTTCCTTTATAAATACATATAGATGTCATTAATTAATCATCAAGGCATGCAGGTCAAAACCAATAATTGTTCATTACTTATGAAATAAAAACCATATAGGCATTGAAAAGAATCTTCATTTAGGTTTCCCTTATTAATATTTTTATATGAAACCTCATATGTGTAATACACTGTTGAAGGACAGATTGCTCCATGGTAATTATTAACTTTACCTGTAATTTGAATGCTGTCATGAAATAGCTGCCTGGAAAGCAATATATTACTTTCCAATTTCTGAGACTGTCTGCTTTTAGAAATGAAATATCTAGTATTTAAAGAAAATTCTGATGCCATTTGTAATGTACAGGACTTATTGACAGAATTCAATGAACAAGTTCATAATACATTGTACTGTAAAAACTTTTCATTCTTACAAAAATCCTTTTTATGTATAACTACAAGTACCTGTGTGCTTGCAACTATAGAGATGTTAAACTATCGTGTTGATTATAAGAAGAGTAATATTAATTAGAGAGCTAAATGACAGAAACATAATGCTATAATAAATGATGCATTTATAAGATTATCATATATAATAGTTATACTGTGAGATGTTCTGTAGGATCTTGGAAGTTAATGTTGAGAACAGTACAAATGATGGAGGTCTGGCTTATGAAATTTCAGAGGAAAGACTAAAGAATCTTATCACTGCTGTTTTGATTGTGAAGATTCTATGGTTTTGGTTACCTGGGGCTGAAGAATCAGCTGTGATTAACAAGATACCAGAGCTACTGAAGTGAAACCTTTGCATTACTGGTACTACTGATGCTGGTTAGCTAGAGATAAGAAATTAGTGGTGATTAATAAGAGATCATCATTGTGAAATCTACTGGGAAGTGTTTTCTGGATAGCCAAGGTTATACCTCGTGCTACAGCTGGACTTAGTAATGTGTAAGAGTCACCCAGGTGTTACTGGTTTTGAAGGCATGAAGGAGTCATGAAGACCAGCTGAGGCTTGGCACTGTAAGAGGCCATAGAAGGCCATGGGTGAAGGTGCATCCTCAGTTGCAGTTGATGGCCCAGGACTGAAGGGGTCATGCAAAGGTTTTGAAGCCTGGCACCATGAAGAGAGCCTATGAGAAGCTAATGGTGAAGCCTAGTTTCAGCAAAAGACAGCAGTGTTTTGGAGATGCCAGGAGCATGAGATGACCACCAAGAACAGAAGCATCAGTGGAGTGCAGGCAGCTGAAGCCTAGAAGACAAGCTGTATTCTATAAAGAGCAGAGCTGGAGAAGTGACCCAAGTCCTTGGAGGAACCTAGAAGATCATGAGTAGATTCCAGACATTGGACAGTTCGAGTTTGATTTTGCCTTTGATTATGACTGCACCCTGATATTTTTCTCTCTTGAAGGAAGAAAGTATTTTAGGGTAGCCCACAGTTAAGAGAGACTTTGAATTGCAAAAAGAATTTGAATGGTAAAAGATATTGGATATTTTAAAGGGATTGAATTTTTAATATATAAAGACTGTGGAGCTTTTAAAGTTGTCTAGATCTTGGGGATGAATATGAAAGAATATGAATATGAATAGTGATGTGATTGTGTATCAAGTTGACAAGGGGTCAATTGTACTGACTGGTTTTGTGTGTCAACTTGACACAAGCTGGAGTTATCACAAAGAAAGGAGCCTCCCTTGAGGAAATGCCTCCATGAGATCCAGCTGTAAGGCATTTTCTCAAATAATGTGGGAGGGTCCATTGTGAATGATGCCATCCCTGGGCTGGTAGTCTTGGGTTCTATAAGAAAGCAAGCTAAGCAAGCCAAGGAAAGCAAGCCAGTAAGTAACATCCCTTCATGGCTTCTACATCAGCTCCTACTTCCTGACCTGCTTGAGTTCCAGTCCCGACTTCCTTTGGTGATGAACAGCAATGTGAAGTGTAGACTGAATAAATCCTTTCCTCACCAACAGGCTTCTTGGTCATGTTTGTGCAGGAATAGAAACCTTGACTAAGACAATAATTTAATTAAAAATGAACTAGGTGGGGACTTCCAGTCTGGGCTCGAGCACAGAGCAGATCTCAGGCGGCAGCCCTGACCCACCCTCACAAAACCCAGAGGACGAGGGCCTCCCAGGAGCTCTAACCTAGGCAGTATCTTAGGAAAACAGGCAGCAACACTTGCCCCAATCAGGCAGTAACCAGGACCCACTGGGACCCAGGAATTCACTCCTGGCCTGGGGCACTGGTTCATTCCAGCCTGGGCCCAAGTGTTTAGCAGATCCCGAGAGACAGCTCTGCACCCAATCTCACAGAACCCAGAGGAAGCGGGGCTCCCAGGAGCTCTAACCCAAGCAGTATCTTAGACAAGGAGATGGCAACACTTGCCCCAAACAGGGAGTAACTGGGACCCATGGGGACCCAGGAATTCACTCCTGAACCGGAGCACTGGATCCTTCTGGTCTCCACCTGAGCACTGAGCAGATCTTGGGCCTCAGCTCTAACCCCACCAGCAAAACCTATCCCAAACAGTTCTGACACAACCAAGATAATAGGAAAGACAGACTCCAGTCAGAGACAGTGCAGATAGCACCAAGGAGATCCAGACGGCAAAAGGCAAGAACAAGAACATAAGCTTCAGCAACCCAAGGTACTTGGCATCATCAGAGCCTAGTTCTCCCACATTAGAAAGTCCTGAACTCCCCATATCACCAGGAAAGCAAGAGCCAGATCGAAAATCACTTCTAATGATGATGATAGAGGACTTTAAGAAGGACATAAATAACACTCTCAAAGAATTTGAGAACACAGGTAAACAGGTAGAAGCCCTTAAGGAGGAAACACAAAAATGCCTTAAAGAATTATAAGAGAACACAATCAAGCAGGTGAAGGAACTGAACAAAACCATCCAGGACATAAAAATGGAAGTAGAAACATTAAAGAAATCACAAAGGGAGACTACCCTGGAGATAGAAAACCTAGGAAAGAAATCAGGAGTCATAGACACAAGCATCACCAACAGAATACAAGAGATAGAAGAGAGAATCTCAGGTGCAGAAGATACCATAGAAAATAATGACACAACTGTCAAAGAAAACGCAAAATGCAAAAAGTTCTTAACACAAAACATCCAGGAAATCCAGGACACAATGAGAAGACCAAACCTAAAGATAATAGGTATAGAAGAGAGTGAAGATTCCCAAATTAAAGGGCCAATAAATATCTTCAACAAAATTATAGAAGAAAACTTCCCTAACCTAAGGAATGAGATGCCCATAATCATACAAGAAGCCTACATAACGCCAAATAGACTAGATCAGAAAAGAAATACCTCCTGTCACTGCCAGGAGCCAAATCCAGGAAACTACCTGCTGTCCTAAGAGAACCTAGAAAGTTAACCTGCTGTTCTAGAAAGCCTAGTCAGTACAAGGTTAAGAAAGGACATTCACAGGTCTCAGGTACCAGGAACTTAAACAACATCTAGCATTTTCTGGGAGCGACAATGGGATGGTCTAGGGCAATAAGCATATGACAGTGGGATGGTCTAGGGCAATAAACATTCAATAGTGGGATATCCCTAAGCAATGACCCTCACCCAAACTTCCCGGTTTGCTGTGTCTTTGTAACCTGCACCCAAAATTAAAGTTTCAGAGATTGATCAGAACTCCATCCAGACTTGCTCTCATTTCTTGTGTCTCTTGTCCCTTCATTCTTTCGACCCCTTCCCTAAGGTCTCGTCGACTCTCCGAAGGCGAGGGCATGTCACCTAATAATCAAAACACAAAATGTACAAAACAAAGAAAGAATTTTAAAAACAGTAAGGGAAAAAGGCAAAGTAACATATAAAGGCAAACCTATCAGAATTACACCTGACTTCTCACCCGATACTATAAAAGCCAGAAGATCCTGGACAGATGTCATACAGACCTTAAGTGAACATAAATGCCAGCCCAGGCTACTATACCCAGCAAAACTCTCAATTACCATAGATGGAGAAACCAAAATATTCCACTACAAAACCAAATTTACACAATATCTTTCCACAAACCCAGCACTACAAAGGATAATAGCAGGAAAGCTCCAATATTAGGAGGGCAATTATACCCTAGAAAGAACTAGAAAATAATCTTCTTCCAAAAACCCAAAAGAAGATAACCACACAAACAATGCCTCCACTATTAGCAAAAATAACAGGAAGCATCAATCCTCTCTCCTTAATATCTCTTAACATCAATGGACTCAATTCTCCAATAAAAAGGCATAGGCTAATGGACTGGATACACAAACAGGACCCAACTTTTTGCTGCATACAGGAAACCTACCTCAGAGACAAAGACAGACACTACCTTAGAGTAAAAGGTTGGAAAACAATTTTTCAAGCAAATGGCCCTAAGAAACAAGCTGGAGTATCTATTCTAATATCAAATAAAATTGACATTCAACTTAAAGCTATCAAAAAGGATAAGGAAGGACATTTCATACTTGTCAAAGGAAAAGTCAACCAACATGAACTTCAATTCTGAATATCTATGCACCAAATGCAAGAACACCCACTTTCATAAAAGAAACCTTACTAAAGCTCAAAGAACACATTGGACCTCACACAATAATAGTGGGAGACCTCAACACCCCATTCTCAGCAATGGACAGATCATGGAAACAGAAACTAAACAGAGATACAGTGAAACTAACAGAAGTTATGAACCAAATGGACTTAACAGATATCTATAGAACCTTTCACCTTAAAGCAAAAGAATATACCTTTTTCTCAGCACCTCATGGTACCTTCTCCAAAATAGACCATATAATTGGTCACAAAACAGGCCTCAACAGATACAAAAAAATTGAAATAATCCCTTGCATCCTATCAGATCACCATGGTCTAAGGCTGGTCTTCAATAATGACAAGGACAATGGAAAGCCCACATTTACATGGAAACTGAACAACACCCTACTCATTGATAATCTGGTCAGGGAAGAAATGAAGAAAGAAATTAAAGACTTTTTAGAATTTAATGAAAAAGATGACAAATCATACCAAAAGCTATGGGATATAATGAAAGCAGTGCTAAGAGGAAAACTCATAGCTCTAAGCACATACCAAAAGAAACTGCAGAGAGCATACACTAGCAGTTTCAACACACCTGAAAGCCCTAGAACAAAAAGAAGCTAATACACCCAAGAGGAGTAGACAGCAGGAAATAATCAAACTCAGGGCTGAAATAAACCAGATAGAGACAAAAAGAACTGTACAAAGAATCAATAAAACCAGGAGCTGGTTCTTTGAGAAAATCAACAAGACTGATAAACCCTTAGCCAAACTAATCAGAGGGCAGAGAGACAGTATCCAAAGTCATAAAATCAGAACTGAAAAGGGTGACATAACAACAGAAACCAAGGAAACTCAAAAAATCATCAGATCCTACTACAAAAGCCTATGCTCAACAAAATTGGAAAATCTGGATGAAATGGACAGTTTTCTAGACAAATACCAGTTACCAATGTTAAATCAGGAGCAGATAAACCATCTAAACTGTCCTATAACTCTGAAAGAAATAGAAGCAGTCATTAAAAGTCTCCCCACCAAAAAATGTCCAGATGGTTTTAGTGCAGAATTCTATCAGACCTTCAAGGAAGACCTAATTCCAATTCTCTTCAAACTATTCCACAAAATAGAAACAGAAGGAACACTACCCAATTCATTCTGTGAAGCCACAATTATGCTCATACCTAGACCACACAAAGACCCAACAAAGAAGAGAACTTCAGACAAATCTCCCTTATGAACATCGATGCATACTCAATAAAATTCTCGCGAACTGAATCCAAGAACACATCAAAACAATTATCCATCATAATCAAGTAGACTTCATCCCAGGAATGCAGGGTTGGTTCAACATATGGAAATCCATCAATGTAATCCAGCATATAAACAAACTCAAAGAAAAAAACCACATGATCATCTCACTAGATGCTGAGAAAGCATTTGACAAAATTCAATACCCCTTCATGATAAAAGTCTTGGAAAGATCAGGAATTCAAGGTCCATACCTAAACATAGTAAAAGCAATATACAGCAAATCAGTAGCCAACATCAAACTAAATGAAGAGAAACTTGAAGCAATCCCACTAAAATCAGGGACTAGACAAGGCTGCCCACTCTCCCCCTACCTATTCAATATAGTACTGGAAGTCCTAGCCAGAGCAATTAGGCAACATAAGGAGGTCAAAGGGATACAAATTGAAAAGGAAGAAGTCAAAATTTCACTATTTGCAGATGATATGATAGTATACTTAAGAGACCCCAAAACTTCCACCAAAGAACTCTTAAACCTGATAAACAACTTCAGCAAAGTGGCTGGATATAAAATTAACTCAAACAAATCAGTAGCCTTCCTCTACTCAAAAGATAAACTGGCTGAGAAAGAAATTATGGAAATGACACCCTTCACAATAGTCACAAATGATATAAAATACCTTGGTGTGAATCTAACCAAGCAAGTAAAAGACCTGTATGACAAGAACTTCAAACCCCTGAAGAAAGAAATCGAAACAGATCTTAGAAGATGGAAAGATCTCCTATGCTCATGGATTGGAAGGATTAATATAGTAAAAATGGCTATCTTGCCAAAAACAATCTACAGATTCAATGCAATCCCCATCTAAATTACCACTCAATTCTTCACAGAGATAGAAAGAGCAATCTTAAAATTAATTTGGAATAACAAAAAAACCCAGGATAGCAAAAACTACTCTCAACAATAAAAGAACTTCTCGGGGAATCACCATCCCTGATTTCAAGCTGGAAAAACATTGAAACAGATGGCTATAAGCTACTGTAAACAGGCAGCTTTTGTGGAAATATACCAGCCTGGGTAGTCATAGACCTTGTAAATAGGTAGCCTTGGCAGATAATACCAACTTAGATAAGGAGAAGTGAATCATTGGCAGAGTCATAGTGACCTGTCCCCTGAACCTTCACCCAACCGATACCCTGTTCTAAAAGATATTTGTACTCCCCCTGAACACTCACGCTCCGATGTCTTCCCCTTCCCCATGTCCTGCCTTTCTATGTTTATAACCCCTGTGTGAATAAGTAAAAATTACAATTTGAATTAAAAAATAAATAAATAAATGAACTTTGTAATATTTGCTTTGTGTTTTCATCCTTATATTTTTGAGAAGTAAAGGGAATTCATAAGGAAGTTTTTTTCTTTTTAAAAATGTGGCATTGCTTCCCTACTGGCAGACTAGCTACTCAGATTAAAAACAATTGTTAGATTTACTTTATTAAAGTTATAAGGGGTAAGCTACATCTTTCCTGTTTAATACTACTACTCAGTAAACAATATAATGTCTGTGGCATAAGTTCTCCATCATTATGTGATATTGCTGTCTGTCTATAACAGGAACTGGATGTCTTGGCAAGACGTAATTATTAAAAATGATAATGAACATTTACCCTCTTACACATAATGTTTTTGATAATCAGTACTGTATATCTTTACAGTATACATATTTGTCATTAATTTATAATCAAATATGCAAGTCAAAAGCGAACTTAATATTATTTGAGAAATGGTTGAAATTTATTAAATGTGTAACTACTAGGAATTAATGATAAAATAATAATTAAAGGAATTCTCCAATTCTTTTGTATTAATAAAGTTTTAAGTAAAAGACACATGAGTTTATTCAAAACACAAAATATTCTTTCTTATAATGTATAGCTATACATTTAAAATGTATAATAAACACTAGAAATGTAATTTAAAATTTTTCCAAAATATGAAATATATTTTATGACGTTCATCCCCAAATAGAAATGAGAACTTGATATGTATTCCTGTGGCCCTGATCCAAGGTGATTCAATTGATACTATTAGAAAAATGTTATTACTTTTCATAGAAAGTGGAATGATCTGCAACTGATATATAGCCAGGAAATGTTACGGATTATTGAATCTGAACCACTTACTAGCCTGAAAATAGGTTAATCCATTTTTTTCCATTTGCACTTTTTGTAAATATACAGTTTCTTCTGCAGACAAGTCAATATTAAAGTACAAAAGTTATGTCTCGACATATGTTAAGCATTAGAAAATTATATTGACGTGGACATGATTGTGACTATGTGTAGCTCAATGTAATGACAACCAAATCACATTTTCTCACTCCTTTATTTCCATGACATTAGCAGTAACACCTGGTGTCACCACACATAAAACCTTACATTCATTCCTGTCAATAGACTCCACCACACTGTCCTTTCCCATCAACTCCTAAGTGATGTAGTGAATTCACAGGATAAGATTTCATGATCAAAGCTATTTTAATATGTATCAAGCTTAGTGTAATGTTAGCTTAGAGGAAGATTTTGCCCAGTTAGTATTGGCTTTCATTTATTCATTTGTTGGCACAATTCTCTTCTCTACGGTGTTCTGTATATGTATCATTTGTATTTTTATCTTTGTATTATAATGTGAGTTTTCTCAATTATTGACTTTCTTCAATATGCATAAGCACTTGTTTCAAAATCGGTGTTTTGAAAATTTTTCAAATAAAATGTATATAAGGGAATCTAGAACACACATATATAAATTTTAATAAATTGTGAAATATTATTTTGACTACTTTACTGTTTCTTTAGTAGCATTATTCTTAATAGGTGTGAGTTTGTGGTCAAAATTAAATATTACTTTTTAAATATCTAGCTCAAAAAGTACCTCATCATCAAATAGATAAAATCTGATTCCTATGTTTAGGTGACATTCTTGCAGTAAAATAATGATATTAAAACTCATATTTAAAATAGATGCTAAAGTTAGAACAATTACATGTAATTTCATATATAGAGAATACTTCATGCTAGCCCTTTGACTGATCTCTCATAGCACAGCATATTTTCAATACAAAACAAGTCCTTCATTGGGCATCATCCATATGTGAGTGTATGAGGATTGTTACAGAACTAGAAGAGCTGACATTTGAATAATAATTTTTATTTTTTGAGCTTCCCATATGCTGTAGCTCTTTGTAAGTCTTATTAAAGTTAGTGTACTTTATCCCTTAATAGATTTTAATTATTTATATCATAGAGTGTGAAAAGTGTTAGAAGTAAGTTTAAAGTAATCATAATAGTGAAATTTCTGATTTATTGACTGATTTATTATTTCTAAAACTGTAAGAGTAGCATGCTGACACTTGAAAAGACTGAGAAACTTGCTTGCCTCCCCCACTGTATACCATAATTCTAAAATGTATAATTGTTGATGAATAAAATACTTTTTTGAATTAAAAAGATGTAACTACATATTAGATTAGTGCTATTATGGATGTGAAAATCCATCAATGCATCATATTTTATTCTCTTTTAGTTACATGTACTTTTCTTCTTATATGTACTTTAATATTAACATTTACAGGTGACAATGTAATTATTCACTTTCTGCCTATGGATTAGAGCTGGAAATGAGCACCAGAAATACTGTATAGAAATGTCTTAGTAGGTATTCGGAAATGAGAACATCCCTCCTCCTTTAACACTTCTGCACCAATATTCAAAGTCCAGAAAAACAGGCTTAAGGAAACTACAAAGTTCCTTGTAAGTAGGTGATTTAATACCCAGCTCTAGAGCTGTTGTAATTTATTTTTATGTTATAATATTTATAATACCTCAATGGGTTAGATTCTTTGTCAATTAAATGGGTTTGATACAAATTCTAAAAATTCATAGATTCCTAGACCAATAAATTATATCAGTGATATATTTCACTTGAGAATAAAGGTTATTCCAAGAATTTAACTCATTTGTTTAGGTTCAGAATGTTAAATGGTTTAAGTTATTTAATTACTTAAAGATTTATTTATTTATTCATTTATTTATTTATTTATTTATTTATTTATTTGAATACTCTGTCTGCATGTTTGCCTGCATGCCAGAGGGATCTTCAAATCTCCTTATAGAAGGTTGTGAGCTTCCATGTGGTTGCTGAAAATTAAACTTAAGACCTGTAAGAGCAGCCAGTGCTCTTTCTAGGACATGGGTTAGGTTATTAACATCTTTCTTTCACCCTTTTCATCAAAATTACTTCTTTACTTGCCTTCTAAAGAATATGAACAATTCAAAATAAGAATGAACAATGATATTTGTTCAGTATCATGAGTGCGATTAACTTTCTGGGTTTTCATTATGAAAATATCCTCAAATCATGCCCTTTCCAAGTTTCTACAATGAAAGAAATAACAATGACTCTTAGAATAAACTAGATGATGTATGGGCAATTTATAAAAATTAATGAGGAGAAACTATATTGGAATGTATATTAGACCTAAAGGCTGAAGAATGCTCTTTTTAGAGATATGTTAGTGAGTTCGACTAATTGCAATTTTTTTGGTATGTGTGTTTGAATATTGTTAGTAATATTACATGATGCAATTGATGATCATTTTCCTCCATGAGACATTGACTTGGAAAGGGCAGCTTTTTCTCAGCTTTCTCTACACTTATCTATTGTTTTCATCAGTCAAACCTCATTAGAAAAAAGTTATTAGAAAATTTACACAGAGCACATCTCCATACATATTTTATTGATCACATTGTCTTAATTCTTTACACATTCAAATATTAAAGAGTTGTTTATAATTTTTGTGAATGGAGGGTAGGAAAGAATAGTTATTTAATTCTAATTGGGAGTAATATCTAGCTCAGCCTCAAGTTTCAAACTGTAGAAAATACCCTATTAACATGAAATTAAATACTAAGGAGGTAGAGGGGATGTAGAGTGAGTTGGGAGACGGGAAAGAATATGATCAAAATATATTATGAGCAGAAGATTTAGAAACATGATTATAATAAATAAGCAATATACAAGAAAATATTCTTTTATCACTCACTACGTGGTCTGGATCATGTCACAAGGATTTTTTGAGACTTTTTTAAAATTTGAATTTAGCAGAATTCTCAGTACTCATGGAATGGTTAGACTTATTTTTAATAAATTATCTTTGTACTAATTTCACAGCTATTGGTGTTTTTCTTTTCAGGAAAATACGAATAGAATAAATTAATTACTTTCAATAAAAATGAAAAGGATCAACTTCCAACATTAATAGTCATTTATATAGAGAAGAAAACTATGGAAAGAGAGACTTTTGAGCTACATTTAATACTAAAACTCATAAGTGTTTTTGAAAATTAAAAAAAGAAAATCTGATCTATTAAGAATAATGTTAGTAAAGAAGAAAAAATGAATTGGAAGAATAAGTTTCACAGAAATGTTAGAAAAGTAATCAGTAATACTTCATGAAAGTTTGTTTAAGTTATTTACCAACAGACTGTAAATACATTTAAAATAAATTATGTATACTTCATTTAAAATGAATAAATTCTCAAATTTGACAGTATATTTGTCAGGAGCCATAATAGGACAAGCTAATAATTGGCAGTTGATCATCCTGAAATGCTTGCCTCGGATTATTATCTGCGACAAGTGTGCCACATCAGCAAGGCTATGTTAGACATATTTTAGGAAAGATCCTGCTATTAATATGCTTTTCCTATTGTTATTATCATTATTAAACATATATAACAATCACTAAGCAATAGCACTCCCCTTTGGAGCAGATCTCTGCAGACCCACAAAGATGTACTGTTTTGTAGTAATTCTATATAGACAAATAGATGACTTCTTAAGTCTTAATGATGATCCTACAAGAATTTCTAAAATTATATCAATGATTATTTAGCTCTTTTTATAGTGGGACTGATATTATGTCCCTTTCTGATAGTCAAAACTGCTATGAGAACTTTGCCAGTCTCCGAAGTGTCATCAGTTAACAGCACTTAGATAGTAACCAGACAATCTTCTGCTCAGAGCACATTCCAAGGTGGTTGTAAAACAATTAACCATAGGTCACTAAAAGGGAACTCACGATTTATTATAGGTGCTAGAACAGAAGAGAAAATATTGCCTGGGTTTATCTATACAAAACTTCACTAATTTCTTAGTTATAGTTTTAAACCTTCAGTGAACCTGTGGAGCTAAACAGGTGATGGATGTTTAGTCAGATAATTACTCCTAATGGATATGCATGTAAACATTCTCTGTTGTAAACTTCTTTTTCAATTTATGATTTGAATTTTGGTGTGAACTTGTGATGAACTTTGTAACATGTGATCAGGTACTCTGAATGATGTATAAGACAAAGGGACAGGGACGTTCCTTAGCGACTTACTTTCTCTTTCTCACTCGCTTCTCTTCACTTCACTTTCTCTCTCTCTTCTCTCTCCCTCTTCTCTCTCCTCTCTCCCTTCTTCTTTCTTCCCTGCTTAGATTCTTTCCACTTAGAATTTTTCCTTTGTTAGAATGTTTTACCTTTCCCTACTTTGTCTCTTAGCTAGCTTTCGTAGGAAACTTGTTACACTTAGTAATAAACTACAATAACTTCTTTAAGTGTCTTTTCTTCTGCAACCTCAAACCAACAGACCTAAGTTAAAGCCTGGCAGTGCCTACAGAGAGAGTACTAAGAATATTTGCCTAATTCTCTGCTGTCCCTCGGCTGAGGTGTTAAGTGCCAGAAACTGCAGTTTCTAGACAGAGGATACCAGAGGGCAGGCCAGCTACAGTAGCCTAACCCTAGGTCTTACCCACTGCCGACGCTCTTCCCATCCCCTCGGCTGCCTCAAGAAGAACCGACCTGAAGAGAAGAAAGAAGATCACCTTCTCCTCCCACCAAGCCGGGTACAGCTCCCGGCATATATTCATAGTAGTGATGATTTATTAAGGGTATTATTCATTTCAGGGATCAAAGGCTTGTATATTTTATTTCATTTAATTATTCTAACACATTTGTAAAACTTTTATTCTGATTCTCAAATGGAGAATCAGATTTGATGATTTTCATTAATTTATACAAATGTCAAATGTCAGATATCAAGAGATTACTTACAATTAAAGAATATTTTTTCAAAAGTGCACTAAATGGCCTGTCAAATCCAGAATGAGAACTGTGGAGACAATGAATATTTGCTTTAAGCCAACAGAAAATATATAAATTGACATAGGCAGCCACATTTCAAAATATAATTACAGTAAATCTTAAATTTTACAAAGTTGAGCTCTGAACTGATATTTAACTTTCAGCAACTTCCACTTCCCTCTTCATGATCAACTTACCTATGATTATATACAGCTTCTCAGAACAGCTAGAAGAAGTGATACAGTGTCCATTGTTATTTCTTTAAAAACTTCCTCCCCCAGGAAACAAGTCTGGGATTCATTGTAAATGTTTTCACCCGTATTTTCTCATTTCATCCAGAGTGTATTCCTTTGATTGCTGAGAGATAAGGCAGAATTAAGGTGGACATAGAAACAGTTTCAGGAGATGTTTTAAAATAATTATGGTTTTGCTTCTATTAAGGGTGATATACCTTCTGTTGAATACCTCTTGCAAAATGGAAACGGTCCAAATGTTAAAGATCATGCTGGGCGAAAGCCTGAGACTCTTGGAGCCAGGGACGCAGCAGGTTGCCGGAGTTGCGCCACCAGAACGCAGGGATGAAGCCAGGTTTCAGCCCCCGTGAGGGCGGCTATGGTGGCAGAGGTGGCTTTGGTGACAGAGGAGGTAGAGGAGGAGGCCGAGGAGGACGAGGAAGCTTTGGCAGTGGAGGTTGAGGTCGAGGTGGAGGAGGTGGTGGCTTCAGGGGACGAGGAGGTGGAGGTGGCCGAGGTGGAGGCTTCCAGTCTGGGGGCGGCCGGGGTTGAGGTGGTGGCCGGGGAGGCAAGAGATGAAACCAGTCAGGGAAGAATGTGATGGTGGAGCCACATTGACACGAAGGTGTCTTTATCTGTCTCGGAAAGGAGGATGCCCTTGTCACAAAGAACCTGGTCCCTGGAGAATCTGTGTACGGAGAAAAGAGAGTCTCTATTTCAGAAGGAGATGACAAAATTGAGTACCGAGCCTGGAACCCCTTCCACTCCAAGCTCGCAGCAGCAATCCTGGCCAGTGTAGACCAGATCCACATCAAGCCGGGAGCCTCTACCTGGGGCAGTCTCAGGCACCACCGTCTCCCACGTCTCTGATATTGTCGGCCCGGATGGTCTGGTCTACGCAGTTGAGTTCTCCCACCTCTCTGGACGTGACCTCATCAACTTAGCCAAGAAGAGGACCAACATCATTCCTGTAATTGAAGACGCTCGGCACCCACACAAATACCGCATGCTTATTGCAATGGTGGATGTCATCTTTGCCGATGTGGCCCAGCCAGACCAAACCAGGATTTGTGGCCCTGAATGCCCACACCTTCCTGCGGAATGGAGGACACTTTGTGATTTCCATTAAGGCCAACTGCATTGACTCCACAGCCTCATCAGCAGAAGCTGTGTTTGCATCCGAAGTGAAGAAGATGCAGCACGAGAACATGAAGCCCCAGGAGCAGCTGACACTGGAGCCTTATGAGCGAGACCACGCTGTGGTCGTAGGTGTGTACAGGCCCCCTCCCAAGGCGAAGAATTGAAACTCAGAGCTGGCTGGAGTGAAGAAATGTGTGTTGCTACCGTTGCACATGTGGCTTTTGATTTTTTTTGAGGGGGGGGTGTTGTTTTGTTTTTCTATTAAAAGACTCATCTGTCAAAAAAAAAAAAAAAAGAACCTGGTGTAATTGTTTTCCCTTCCGCATCTCAGACATCCAATGGCTCCTGAGAAACCACACTTCTTTTCTAATAGCCTCATTGGCTTCCCAGGACAGACAGACAACCATTACCCCAAAGATAAATTCCTGCAGCCCCACCAGTCTTTAGGTGACTTCCTCCTCCACTGTCCTCTTGGTCTGCTATCCCAAGGCCCACAGCTTTTACAGATGGAGAGCCACAGGATGCTCTCTACACAGTATACTAAAGAGACACTGGCTCTGAGTCACATTTTTCCCCCTCACAGATGAGTCTCCCCGGTTTAAAGAACTGTATTCCATCTTCCTGGTTTTAACATATCTAAAAGAACCAGCTAGTCTATGCTCAGACAGCACTTATACGGTCAGCTTACACCCGTGACTAGCCTGCTCTTATGTCAGACCTGGTGGTGACTCTTTTTCCCAACTATTAAGATTTCAAAAATATTTTAAACTAGAACATATCATATTTTTAGTCAGCCATGTGTAGTCACACTCATCCCTCCAGATCCCTCTCCGATGGCAACACATCAGCCGGTAGATTGTCACAACTGGGGATTTTACTCTGTCACCCCTCACTGCTAAGAATTCCCATCAAATAACCCATATTAACCTGAAAGGACTAAAGCTCAAATTCCCCAATGCCCCCATAAAATACCTCAAACACACCCTCAGAACTTGCTCCTCCCGTGCCTCCCTAATTCATACCCCTGCTATACTACAATTGGGCACCAACCCCAGAGCCCTAAGGCTAATAATGCCCTCTTACAAGAATGATGTCACCCACATCCCATCTCTCCATACACAAAAATTTGCATTCATTACTATTGATACCTATTCCCATTTAAAAACCTAATTAATCACATGTTCTCCAATTTTGCTATTATGGGGATCCCTCTTCATATCAAAGCTGATACTGGACCTGCATTCATTCAACAGCCATCAATTCTACAATTTCTGCAAGTCTTGGAAAATTGTCCACCACACTGGTATCCCTCACAACCCTCAGAGCTAAGCTGTCATTGAAAGAACAAATCAAATACTTAAAAAAAATAACTAATTAAACACAAGCCTTCCTATCACCAAATACTGAATTAAACCTGGCATTATTCACACTGAACGGGTTCACCATCTATGCCAAACAAGGCAAACCTCCCATTGTCTGTCACTGGAGTCAACCACCACCTTTACCACCCATCCTGGTCAGACAGAAGGACCCATTTGACAGGTGTTGGAGGAAGTCAGGTTAACTATCAACTACATGAAGGAGATTTGTTTGTATTTTTCCAGAGGACCAACCTCACCCTGTCTGGGGACCAGCCTGCAATGTCTGACGGGACCCCTCCAGTCAGAAAGAGGTGATGCCTGGGGATCACAGAGAAAACAAAGAGGAGACCAAGCAGGCACCTGAGTGCACACAACCAGATCACCTGGAAGGACACTCATGTCCTCATTGACACAGCTCGATGCAGCTGCTTCCCACCCCCACCCCTCAAACCCACACAAGGCTCTGTCTCTGTCATTCTCATGGCTGTTTTTACCCTCCTTAACACCATGCTGGGTTAGCTCCACTCCTGCTAACACTATGTTTTCCTTGTTTTATGTTATGGGAACAGATCATGGGAAGAACCAGATAATCAGGACTGGAGACTG
>NW_021613981.1:0-34215 GCF_004785775.1 Grammomys surdaster | reverse complement strand
TTTGTTCATAGAAGGTTTCCTGATTGTTCTCTATAATTCTCTATGTACACCCATGTACATCTGCATATGCTGGGGAAAGGAGACTCCAGAATCACTCAAGTCTCTTTAGAGATTCTAGCTAGGAAATCAACTCTTTTCATGATTATAATGAGGACCAGGATTCTCAGGTGATTTCTGAGTTTCAAAAGCTGTTGTAGTGATTGTGACAGGTTAAAATGGATTCCAGCTCAGAATGAAGGTGAGAGCTCAGAAACACAAGTACAGACTTGGGGCTCTGTTCTTAAGGCAAAGGATTCTGAGCCCATGGACACCTTTCAGATAGCAGGACTACTTGTTTTCCATTTTGGTGAGTTTTATTCTTTTCCATATTATGCTTAGGAAAAAAATACTATCACCAGCTAATAAATTCTGCATAAGTGAATAGATTAAACACAATGGTGATTAATAATGCATCTGCGATGAGATACGGAAAGAAATAAAAGCCTTTCCCTTAGAGGGAAACTAAGTGTGAGTCTTACATTGAATTCTCTACTTCTTGTTCCCTGTGCTTTCCATCCTCTGTCTGTCTGTTGCCTGCCTTTGAATCTGTGACTACCTGAAACTGTCTTGTGTATCTCTTCCAGTGTGTCTGCCTTCGGCCTCTGTATATGTGTCTATCAGTGTGCTTTGTATCTGTCTGTTATCTATTTGTATTTTCATAAGTGGCCTAACAAAAAAGCTTTGCAGTGCTTATGGAATATCAAGGAAACCATCACACAATGAATGGGATAGTGTACAGAAACCTATAACAGAGTTTGAAAAAGGACTAGGTAACTGGCTCCAAGTGATCAAGACCAGAAACATGTATACACATCACTGTGTATCAATCAATACCCATAATGGTATATTCAATTTGGAAGGTTGCTTGAAGCCTCTGTATTTCATGCTTTCAGCAAATGATACTCATGCAGATTCTGGGCAGGGTATGAAAAAAGTACACATTTACAATTACACCTATGCATCAGGTTAAGTTTTAAAAGTTGATAACAAGGGAAACTCAAGGAAAATAAAATTTGTTTTTACATTGTTCTTTGCAAAGTATGTCAAACGACCAAGTCGAGTTCAGAGTAGGATCAGAGTTGAAATCTTAAATTTCTTCAAGTGGCATTAAATCTTGTTGTAAAGTCCAGAAAAATTCCCCATCTATTAGAAGGTAAGACCTTTTGTATAATGCATTGCCACACTTATGGTTCTGCCAATGCATTAGAAAGCACCGTGGAGCAAGACTTCATGGAGTTCTGCCGGCTGTATTCTTTGTAAGATGTTGGTAGAAAAATAAAAATTGAAAAGTAATATTTTATAAGTGTATGAAGGTGATTCGACTGATTTCTCTGAATATTGAAATATATGGATTCCCAGTTGATCTTGTCTATTCCACTGGGTTACATGAAGTGAGTTGTTGGCCAAACTTTTCATAAAAACACCCAAACAACTTAAGCCATTGACAACAAAAGGAGGTTTTTTTCACACACTGACAGCAAGTCATCATTGCTAAAGACAAGACTGATACAACTCATTGTATATGAAGAGGTCAAGCTGGTGTCTTCAAGATTCTTTCCTCTTCTGTTTCAGGGTCCTTGTTATGGGAAGGTGCACAAAGTGAAATATATACATGGAACAAACCACAAAGCCTTTTATCCATAATCTGTCCTTCCTGCCAAATATGCTAGATTGATGATGTCATGAATTTATTGATAATAACTAATCCAGATCTGACTTGACTAAAATAGCAAAAGCAAACTGGTTAAATGTTATATATCTGTATGCACATGTGTGTATGGACATGAGTATAGAGTGTAGTGGGAGCTTTGTGTGGACACACCAGTGTTATAAATAATGTAAAGGAGATTTCTATATAGTTTACATCATAGGCATTTCATTGGAGCAGTCTTCTAGCTATCATTTAAATTCAAGCCTATGACTTGCCACATGGCTAGCTCTTTACCTCTCTGCCCTTGTTTCCATGTATCTGTTCTCTTCTCTGTCCCCCACTAAATCTCCTGCATCTACTTGCTCCTTTCAGCATCACATTTTGTATCCAGAAACTCCACCTTCCAATTCTTATTCCAGGAATTGGATGTCAGGTTTTGAGACATCACCAGAACTTCTGTAGATTGCCTCTAGGCATAGAGAGCCCAGCCCCTGCCCTTCAAATTATCTCTGCAGCTGTGGAAGGACAAGTATTTACAAATGTAAGGCTGGTGATGGGCCATAGAAATGATGATCTCAAATCCTGCTACCAATTAGTTGTCTCCCAATATAGCAGTCAACATTTGAAAATAAACAGACACACCTTCATATATGTTTAGGAAAATCACCTAAACCCATGTGCAGAGTCCATGCAGGACAGAAGAGGAAATTGGAGAACACAGTTTAGAATGTCACTGTGATATAGACTAGTCTGACCTCAAATAAAGAAGAATACACCTGCCCCAGGGTTCTGAATGTTGAGATTATGCCAGCAGCACTTGCATATTTTATGTCTATAGAGTCATGCAATGTAATCACACTTTGTATATCTAAACAACATAATTCAAAATCTAAAATATTTCTTTTGACTGTCTTTCCGTTTACAGTAACACAACACTAACATCCTAAGAACTAGAAACATCCATAAAATGTAGTTTGTTTACAGAGGCAAAAGGACCTTCTGGTCAAAGATAAGCTCTAGGGTAACCAGGAATCTAAAACCACAGGGCTTTTGCTTCAGTAGAAGAGAAGTACATTCTTTTCTGTCCAGTAGTGAGTGAATGGATGTTGTAAGTAGCTTGGTGATCTGTGGTAGAAGCAGTGGCAAACAACACCTGAAAGTCCTAGATTATTAAATTTATCTCAGACTGTTCTTCTCTAGGTCATTGTTTCTCAGTTAATAAAGCCGAGCCTAGGAGAGATGTGACAAGCACTTTATAGCTTGGTGTCCTCTACAGTATATGTTGGATCTTCCTCTAGTCCCTTCAGTTTTGGAACGTGACTTTATGAGTCGCATGTGTTAGCATTCTATCTAAACTCCACTCCCACAGATATGTAGCAACAGCCAGGTATGCTTCCCCCCACAGTTACCTGGAAACATACAGGTTAGCCTGGCGCACTATGAAAGGGGCTGCTTGCCTCCTCCTCCTCTCTCTCTCTCTTACTGTTGCTCTCTTGCTCTTACACTTTCTTTCTTGCTTTCCCTTGCCCTCTTGCTCCTCCTGTGTTCCCCCGTCCCTTCCCTCTTCCCTTCTTCCTCTCTCCAAGTGCCCAAGGCTGGCCTTTACCTCTCTTCTCTCTCTCTCTCTCTCTCTCTCTCTCTCTCTCTCTCTCTCTCTCTCTCTCTTTCTCTCTCTCTCTCTCTCTTTCTGCTTCTCCTACCCTCTTAACTCCCCTCCCCATGCCCTGAATAAAATCTATTCTATACTATACTGGTGTGTGGCTGGTCTCTCAGGGGGAAAAGATGCCTTGGCATGGACCGGCTGAGTCATCCACTTCCCCCATACATCACCACACACCCATAAAACATACTCCCATTATCTTTATCTTTTTATAAACACATCACTGGTGCCAAGATTTGGACATAGAAAGCTGCAGGTTTGCATCCCACCTCAGCTACTACAAGGGATCCTAGCTTACTAGCCTAGCCTAGAACTGGTAAGCCCCTGTCCCCCGTTGGTCAGAGAAACTGTCCACATGGTCCGAGGGATGAATTCTTGAGCTCAGAGCTAACCCTATGCTGCCCTGACCCTCATTCTAGAACTCTTTCCCTTGAGTGAGACTTTTTTCTTTTCCTTTGAGACAATCTCTTTCTGGAGGCTGAGAAACCCAGGACAGTCCTGAGCAAACTGCTCTTTTAGCATCAGCTCCAAGCTTTAGTCCCCAGCCCCCAACACGTCTTGCCCATGGGTCAGTCTTTCACCTCCTATTATTGACCACACCCATAGCGTAGATGTAGGCTTCCCTCTCTTCCTCCTCCATCATTTTCAGCTGGCTGCTGCCACTTAGTTTATCTGGTTTGCTAGAAAAGCAGGACTGGGACCCTACTTGATCCCCTCTCCCCTCTGCTCCATAGCTCTGCTCTGGGTCTGGCCATGCTCCTTGCATCCTACCAAGGACCCTGAGACTTGCTTACTCATACCTGAGACCACTTTCACAAAGGGCATGGCTGCAGATACACATGAGACAGCCTGTCTCCTTCTCTGCCTGGGACCTATAAAATGAGTGGTAGCAGTGTGTACACCATTGCTGGGATACCAAATACACTACTCAGGCTGCTTGCTTCCCCCCACCTAACATCCCCACCCACCATAGATTACAGCCACCAAAGGCACTGGGCCATGACTTCTGGTGGCTAATAGGAAGTCCTGCCCCGCAGAGTCATTGGCAGTCCCTTGGGTGACTTCCCTTCTCAAAAACAGCTCATATATCCCTCAAATTCTTACAGCTAGTATAAATTCCTGGTACCAGGTTGAACTGCTTTCTGGCAATTTCCAGGAGATCTCCACTGCTCTAGCCCCTAGGAATTCACATGATGACCTGAATTTTTAGCTTGGCTGTACACTGACTCATTACTGAATTCTTCTTGGGATGCCTGTATGAATAGTTCAGTAATATACTCATCACCCAGTGAGTGCTTAATTATCTTTGAATGTTTGGATTCAGTACACCTTCATATCTTATCAGATCATCACACATAAAGCCAGTGGTCTGATCAATGGAAAAAGGATTCCCAAGTGCTTACCTTTTCATGCTCCCATATCCCTGGCCTGTTCCCACTGACTACATACTCAGTTCTGTCACCACAATCTTATGCCACTGCTGCCAGCTTCTTATTCTGGTCCTAGACAAATGTTTCTTCACTAATACAAAAATGTGCTTTTCTCTACCTATACAACTTGCCAAATTACTTAAGATTTTCTTTCCTAGCCTGTCTTGATAGATTTTTACTACTGCTATTAAAATCTATTCAGTTACCACCAATCCATGCAGCCTTCAATCTTGTCAGAAGTCTGCTAATAGTATATTTAAGTTTATGACTGACAGAATTTCCAAAGCCTCTAACAGTTGACGCAAGATGGTTTCAGAAGATGTTCACACACCTGGAAGATACTGTCTGGATTGTGTGTGATGGTATGATCAATGACAAATGCAGTGGACAAAACTGGATGTGCTGAGTCAAATGACTTGGCTAAACCAAGGTAAGTCACTTCTCATGTCATACATATCCATTTCACAGAGAAAAAGCCCTGCTTCTTCTCCGCTCGAAAGCCAGACTGACTTCACCCAGGAGACTATGGAGACCATGAGAACTGTTAGCTAGTGGACTCTGTCATTTTCAAAATATATAACTAGTAGATTGTTGTTTACTCTTTCTCAGACTTCTGACTACATTGACAGCTGAGCTTTCACAGATGTAATCTGGTACCTCATTATCTAAACTCAGTGCCCATCAATTAAATGCTTCATACTTTCTCTTCTTGCTATGCCACTGTCCTAATATTATCTGAGTTCCTATGAATGTGGTTAACTCCAATAAAACATTCCACTATACGATCCAGCAAAGACTCATTATAGACAAGGTTTCTCTGTGTAGCCCTGGCTGTCCTGGAAATCACTCTGTAGACCAGCCTGGCCTCGAACTCAGAAATCCGCCTGCCTCTGCCTCCCAAGTGCTGGGATTAAAGGCATGCGCAACCACCGCCCGGCTGCACAGGACTTTAAACACTCTGGTTGGAATACAAGCAAGCCCTTATACTCACTCCAATCCCAAACTACAAAAGTACATTTAGTATGTAGAAGGAGGCACCCATGTTTTAAAATAGTGCCTAATTGAATGGTAGAAAATGTGAAATGTCAGAGAAAAATCTGACAGAACAGAATATGCATGACTCTCCTGAGATGAGAGAGGAAAGGGGAGCTACTTAAGGGAGAGAAAGACAGTACAGGAAGAAGAGAATAGTAAAGGGCTACAGCAGAGTGCATGGGCAGCAGTACAGTAGAGTTGAGAGAGTAGAGCAACAGAGCAATGGAAGGAAATAGTTTTACTGGGAAAGTTTTATAAAGTCAGATTGAAGAGAAAACATGCTAGGCACAGGTAAAGACAGAATGAGCATGAGAAAGAGAAGGAGCCAGACGATTTGAAAGAGATTGCTATAGTTTATTTAAGGCCAAGCAGAGCAATTCAGAGTCTTAGAGAAGAACCAGAATAGATAAGTCACCTGGGAAAGGACTTTGAGCCTGAACAGCTGGGTTGAACCAGCCAGTTAAGACTTGAGAAGGAACAAGAAAGGAGGAACTTATTCAACAGGAAATTTCAGAGGCTGAAAACATTCTAGGCCTATAATAAGATTGTACAGAGGCTAGAGGCTTCCAGGACTAGGCCAAGGTGATTAGACAGAGGCAGTAAGCCTCTCAGACAACAATTATAATAGGAGAATAAAAGTTACTTTTGCAGCTCTGTAGAAAATCTAACATTGCTCACTGTAAACACTCTCTAGAACATAAGAAAAGAAACATACCTCAGAATAGAAACACAGAGACTCAAAACTACAGCAAACAATACAGATAAGGGCAACATTAATTGATCTACTATATTCAGAATTAAGTCAACACTCTGCATCAGTGAGAACACAATTCATGGACTGAATATTATTTAGACACGACAAAATATGTACTTCAGAAAGCAAGTGCATCTGCTGAAGAAAAACAATTCAGATCAAACCATTCACTCTGTTAACACATATCTTGGAGGGACTCTCTGGTGGTACCATTCACAGAGTCAAAAACTGCTATGCAAACTAGAGCAGGGGACAGTTACGAAAAGCCATACACAGATTACCATCTTGTGAGCTACAATCTCAATGTGCCAGGCAAGGAATGCCACTGATATCATAGTAGCAAGACTCTCTATGGGTAACAGAAGGTATTCTGGTTCTAGGTGAGGCTAGCTCCACGGGTAGAAAATGTCTATCGATCTGCATCTGCATCTACATCTACATCTACATCCACATCTGCATCTACATCTACCTATATCTATACCTATATCTATCTATATCAATATCTATATCTATCTATATCTATTAAATTGAGAATGTAGAGTGAAAAATTATAGATGCTGGGTATATAGAATTCTTTTTAGACATATAAAATATTCTTTAGGCTTTGGAAAATTTTCTGAGAAACAGAGCCATGAAGCAAGTTAAGAATGTGGACAGGCTAGTTACGGGAACTGGCTAGAATGCAAGTTAGCCAGGTGGAACCAAGTTGGGAATCAAGCTGGGAACCAAGCTGAGAACCAAGCTGGGAACCACAGTGACAGGGCAAGGCTGAAGTAACAGGGCAGGTCCACATTCTTGAGAAAGAAAAGCGTACAGAGTGTTTTCACCTGATCCTGACTCATGTAGGTTGGGTTCCTTTGGAATGTTCCACTATTTTTATGGTATGCCACCTTAACAACCCCTCATCCCCCTCCCCATTCCTTGGTTTGTGGTTTTTCTCCTTAAAAACCCCTCTCAAACTGGCTGTCGGGGTCAATTCAGCTCCTGCGTGGGCATACGAATTGACCGGCAGCTAGCTGTTACATACCCAAATAAATCTCGCAATTGCTCTGGTTCACGGTGTCTCGAGCAGATTACTGGGTGGTCTCGACTTTCTGAGACTTGAGTGAGGGTCTCCCCTCTGCGGAGGTGTTCAAGAATCTGGCCAAAATCCAAGAAGGAAGCTCACAGGCCCTAAGAGAGAATCCACTATGAATTTTTACTTCATATTTGTAGGGCCATTGTCACACCAATAGTCTGATGCTCCTTTCAGTATGGGTAAAATAAACTGTTTTCAATGGGCAACAGCTATTTCAGAACGTCCAAACTTATCAAATATTGACATCAACTGACTGCTGACTGCACTGCCTACATGAGAAATCCATATCATCACACCTATAATTACTCTCAGTGAATTTTTCAGGGATCATTAATGAAATAGAATCTGGCAAAATCAACTTCACATTCTCATTCTACTGACAGGTGAGCCCCCACACTACCCCTTGTTCAATCCTTCAATCCTTCTAACACCTGGATCCTTTCTTAGAGTCTCCTTGGCCTTTACCGCCCAGGGCTCTCAGTGTTGTTTTACAATTATGCAGATTTGGCTGTGAATATGGAGAACTGAAAATGGGAAAACATGGTTCAGAAAGAACATGGAACTGTTCATGGAATAAAAATGAAGGATATCAACACCTGACAAAAGGATGAACATGAAGGAAAAAGAAGATATCATGAAAAGGTCTCTTTTTATCTGAGGATTTCAGTTTACCCTATGAGATGTGAGAGTCAGTCACACAGTTAACACACATAAAGAGTCCTTTTCCCAGCAACACTGAAGAGGGGTGAGGAAGACTGAAAGAAAACTATTGTAACCTCAAGAATGCAGACTGTTGAACTTCTCGAACTAATGGTCTCAGAAAAAAAGCCCTGAGTGCAGGGTCTAAGCATTCCCACTCCTGCAAAAAGTTCACACTGCAGAACACAACAAACCATGAATTTGCATGGACAGAGTGCTTTACATGAACCAAGGAGATATATTTCTCATGTAAGTAACCAATCTTAATAATTCCAGCTGGGCAGCGGTGGTGCATGCCTCTAATCCCAGCACTTGGGAGGCAGAGGCAGGCGTTCAAGGCCAGCCTGGTCTACAGAATGAGTTCCAGGACAACCAGTACTACACAGTGAAACCCTGTCTTGAAAACAACAACAACAGAAAATTATTCAAAAGGTACTATCTACTTCTGTCTCAATCTATAGTAAATTTTCTACTTATTAAAATATATTGACCTGTTATCCTCTCACAGCATGCTGGGCTGCAACTTGGAAGAATTCAAAGAAACAAAGGAGGAATTGCTAACTGAGGTGCCTATTAGCATATCAATGCAGACATTGTGGCCAAGTTGACCAGCCCCTCCATCCTCCCTTCTCATCCCCCATACCCCTCCCATCCCACAACTCATGGCATGGTTCAGTCTGAACCCAACCAGATAACTCTTCTTTCTCCCTGAACCTGAAATGCCAAAAACTAACCTCACCACCAGCCCAAGAAACAGGCATCCTTTTGCAATTCTTCAGGTTACATGTCTTAGGAAAATAATAAAGCCTCATAGGAAACTACAATGGCCTATAAAACCCCCTGTAGCATGTGACCAAAGTCTGTCTCATAGTAAGGATGCAATATTTAATAAAGCTTGTCCACATTGTTGAATTGGGTTTTTTTCTGGCGACACTTAAGGTTAACAGAACCTGTTAGTAATCTGTTTAATCTTAAACCTTGGGACGAAAGGCCAAGGTACCTAGTTAACAAATAAAAGTAGTCCTGGGTTCCAGGTTCTCCCAATAACTCTCCATCCCTAGTTTTACAGGGTATTTCTGTCATTCCCAGACACCTAGCCCAGGAGTTGGACAAACCTCCTTCCAGCTGACCATCTTCATGTAATACAACCATTTTGGCTACGTGATCTTTTTAATGGATCATTTACCCTTCCTGCCTCTTGGTCTTGTTCTGACTCCTCCCTTTCCTCATGTGGCTCAGGGTTATGTCCATTGTGAACTGTTCCTGTGTCGGATGATTCTTATTCTTTTTTTTTGATATGTAACATTCAAATTCATCATAGCTAAAAGGAGTTGTATCCTTTCCTTTTTACTTCATTTATTCATTCACCTCTCATTAACTACACAGTGCTTTCAAATTTATGGCCACTTTTTGCTTTAGTTATTGTTACCATCTGACATTGACTGAAGTTTGCCTGTAGTAAATCCCAACTATGAGGTAGAGATTGCTACAATGGACACTGAGTAATTTTAGAAGGTACACACAAAAGACACTGTCCTTTGTGAGAAGAACTGGAAGAGTTCTTAGAAACTAGAAAGTTCTCTTAAAATACACATTTCCCAATCTAGGGCTTTGTTGTGACCCACGCAATCATCTCGCCAGCAAGAATGCACGGGGACACCAGGATCCTTCTGCAGCAAGCGTTTATTGCGATGTGAAGAGGAAGACCCCGGGCCCCGAAAAGGCACTGCTTATATACACCCTGGAGTGGCATGTTCATTTCTGATTGGCTGCTTGCTCTGGAACACATATTACGCCCCGGGATGGGCCGTGATTTGGCACGCGTTCACCACTTGCACATGCACAGTTCACCTGTAAACTTGGAAGAGCACCGGATGCCAGCGCCATCTTGTAATGGCGAATGCTGTCACCGCTCACCGCGGCTCTCTACATCTCCCCCTTTTTGTTTTATTAAGATGGAGCTGCCCTTGGCCTATCTGGCGCGGTACCAATCATGACTCAAACTCAAGCCCGATCAAGCAAACTCCATCTTGGGGGAATAAGCAATCAAGGACTGAGAGTTTAATACAGTCTCCCCTACCCTACCAGGTGCAATGGAAACAAGTCCTCTGGGTGCAAGGGCTAGGGGAAACAGAAAGAGATGCAAACACCCGTCCCTGTGCAATGGAGCCATCTCCCAGGGGTGCAAGGGCTGTTTGCCTCAATATTCAGTTACCAGAGCTACACAGACAAGAACCAGCCAGGCCAAGACCCCTCACCGACCCAGTGCAATGGGCTGATCCCTTGGGGTGCAACAGCTGAGGGATCCGTTTGCTGGCTATTTCTTTAACATAGACAACCAGATTTCGGGAGATGAACCTTGTTCTAGGGCCACAAGTGCTTGGGCAATAACGACCTTGTCACGTTTTTGTTGAGTTTGCAGACCAACCATAGCATGAACACTAATCCGCAACATAGGGCTGCACCAAACAGGCCTACTCCCACCCACTCTTTAAAGAAGGAGAAGGCCAAAGAAATCCAGGAGGAGAGTCCTTCAGTCAGTGATAGGTCCACTCGTGTCGAGTTGATAGCTACCACTGCTGCTCGCAAAAATTCAAGGGTCTCATCAAATCCTTCCGACCAATTTCTTGCAAGATATAGAGATAATTTCCTAGACAAATTAGCTGCTCGTGTGTAATTATTGTATTGCACACTGGTAATGCACAGGGCGCCTAACCTTCTTTTGCACCCCAATTGAGCTAATAAGAAGAGAATATCCAATCTTTCTTCTACTAAATCAATGCGCTGATTGACCACCATCAACCCGCCTTTTAACTGGGCACTAGCAGAAGTATGAAGGTCAACTGTGTCTGCAACTGTTGCGGATAGTTGATTTAAAACTGCACCTGTTTGGACTGTGGTTGACATGGCGATCCCGGCGGCAGTAGCTGCAACTGCGCTAATGGAAATCGCCATTATAATAGCTGCAGTTATCCCAAAATCTCTTTTTTGTCTGAATAATGACAGAGTAGATGGGATTTCCACGGGAACGGGGACCCATCTTGGCACTCTAGCAATCATGGCACGCCTTGCTTGTTCGGCAGCCCAACACTGAGACATTATGCAGGAACCATTAGTGCAATTTTCAAATGAAGAATTTGAAAGAATAAACAGGAAGGGGGTAAAAACACACAACGGGGTAGGCGAAAAGTCAATTTGTTCTTGAATTTTATCAACCCCAGTAATTTCTATAGTAGAATTACTGTGTATTCCCGAGGTTCCATCAGTTCCCTGGGTTGCTATCTTATGATACTGATAAAATTTGGAAATGCCATTAAAGATGGCCTTCCCTGTGGTTCCACCCTGAATAAAGACCAACGGACTGAGATCTGTGCAACTACCATTAACTCCACAAAGTAACCATTTATGGAAAGGATGTATTCTGAAATCTTGAATGAACAACCCCTGTTTCATATCCTTTTCTCCCCCCAGGTCGAACCTCATATTAGGGGAGAAGGAAAAGGTCTTATCCTGGTTTGCCCAACTAGTAAGAGGGGATTGACAATCAGACCAAGGAGGAATGTTTTCCTCATTATCTAAACTACAATGGGGAGCTATCCTAGGTTGAGGAGGACGTTCCTTATAAGTGGCTTTAGGCAATATAAAGGTACCATTGATCCAAATTGCCTTTTGCCAAAAGGTTTTGCTTGTAATGGTTATATCTGTGTTACTGGTATTCTGAGTGATGTGCAACCAGCCTCCTTGTTCGTCATCAAACATTCCCAAGGCCTGGCTTGCTATCCTGCTACAATCTCCATCGTTCTTAAATTGGAAACAGAGAGAGCCTCTCTCTACCAGGGAGTGATTCTCTCCTAAGGGTGCCTACACAGGGTCATATGGGAGATATGGCAAATCCACAGTTTTATTAGTTATAAAAAACTTAGGGAACACAACTGAATTATGTCTAATGAGCATAGGCTTTGGATAGGCAGATAATATATCCCATTGTTGTTCCCCCTATATACTAGGAACCCAAAGCTGGAGGATCCAAATAAAGACTGAAAACGTCTGCAGATGAATTTTTCGTGGGGTCATCTTCAGATGCCATGAGTCGTCATGTCAGTCGTTCTGGTAGTCAAAATGGATTGTCTTCTTCCTGCGGAAAAACACAAACAGCTCCCCTGGATCTTATTAAAATAGGATCCGGGCCTTTCCATTGGCCAGTCAAGACATCCTTCCACTTGACCATCTCCTATCAGGCTCTAAGCAATGATGGTCAGCAGCCGAATGGTCCTGACTGTCCAAATTTAAAAAATTAAGAGTAAAGAGTGCTATAGAAACGGTTACTCGTGGCACTAAGCGTAGAGCCTCCTCGACTCCCCCTTTTTGTTTTATTAGATAAGATTTTAGGATGCGATGAGCCCGTTCTATGATGCCTTGTCCTTGAGGATTGTATGGAAGGCCCATCAGATGGGTCACCTCCATTTGGCGACAAAATTGTTCAAACATTTGAGAAGTGTAAGCTGGTCCATTATCGGTTTTGAGAATTTCAGGCTTTCTCCTGGCATTCCAGGCCTCAAGGCAATGTTGGATAACATGTGCTGCCTTTTCTCCCGATAAGGGGGAGGCAAAAATGATTCCAGAACATGTGTCAATAGAAACATGTAAATACTGAAGTCTCCCAAAGGATGGAATATGGGTAACATCCATTTGCCAAATCTGCAATGGCCGAACTCCTTGTGGATTAATTCCCACATGAGGCACGGGTAAAAATTGACAGCAATTCTGACATTGAGTAACTATATCTCTAGCTTCTTTTCTAGTTATATCAAATCGACGACGTAACGTCTCTGCTGTCACATGAAATTTTTTATGAAAATCTTTGGCCAAATCCAATTTTGAGGATAGGGCGATAGCAACCAACTTTGTGGCTCGATCCGCCAGGTCATTTCCATGAGACATTGGACCTGGTAGACATGAGTGAGCCCTAATATGTGTAATAAAAACAGGATATCTTCTATTAACCAAGGTAGATTGAATCCTTTAAAAAAAACTTCTACAAGCCTGCTAGAGGGCCTAATTAATCCAGCAACTTCCAAGACTTTAACTGCATTTACCACATAAAGGGAATCAGATACAATATTTAAGGGGCCTGGAAAGATTTCTAAGACTTCCAGTACCACCAAGCATTCCACAATTTGAGGTGAAGCTTCATTATATTGTTTAGATGTAACTCTATCATCAACCACATAAGCACTACTCCTGTTTTTGACCCATCTGTATATACCACTATCCCATCTGGGAGTGGTTCTTGAGATAAAATATGTGGGAAAACAACAGCCTGACTCAAGGCAAATTGTAAAATAGGATGTTTAGGATAATGATTATCTATTTGGCCATTGAAGGAGGTGACTAACACTGCCCAAACATCGGAGGTAGCAGTTAATATTTGAACCTGATGTGCAGTGTGAGGTACTATCAGAACGTTAGGCTCCCTTCAAAATGGGTAATATCTGCTTTTAATCCCTGAAGGGCAAGCTGAGCGACTGCATCTGGATACCATTCAATAATCTTTGCAGGGGATGTATTAGGATGGATCCATAATAAGGGTCCGTCCTGCCATAACACAGCAGTTGGTAAATGTCTGGTTTTAAAGACACACAAATTAAAAGTTTTGGTTTCATCAATGCGTTTTAGCTGGGCCTCCTGCAAGGCATCCTCTACCTTTCGCAGGGCACGGCTTGCAGCCGGTGTTAGTGCCCTTGGCGAGGAAATGTGAGAATCTCCTTCCAAAATGTCAAACAAAGGTTTCAATTCAGCAGAGGGAATTTTCAAAAATGGTCTTAACCAATTTATATCACCTAATAATTTTTGAAAATCATTTAAGGTACGTAAATGATCTCTGCGAATTTCTAATTTTTGAGGAACTATTTTCCCAGGATAAATAACTGTCCCTAAAAAGGAACCAATTTCTGATATTTGAACCTTCTCTGTGACAATATGCAGACCCCGCTGTCCTAATGTAGCAATTAATAAAGGGTACGAGTTTTGCAAAATGGTCAACTCTTTATGGCACATAAGAATATCATCCATATAATGAATCAAGAGCAAGGAAGGAAATTGTTTCCTAACGGGTTCAAGGGACATTTGTACATATAGTTGACACATAGTAGGACTATTGGCCATGCCTTGAGGCAAAACTTTCCAATGATATCTCTTATCAGGTTCAAGGTGATTAATAGGAGGTAATGTAAATGCAAATCTCTGTCTGTCTTGTGGGTGTAGGGGAATGGAGAAGAAGCAGTCTTTAATATCTATAATTATTATCCTCCATTGTCTGGGTAAGGCAGAAAGCAAGGGTAAACCTCTTTGCACTGAACCAAACAATCGCATCTGCGCATTAATGGCTCTTAAATCATGGAGAAGTCTCCATTTTCCTGATTTCTTTTTTATGACAAAAATAGGCGTATTCCAAGGGGAAGTAGAGGGTTCTAAATGGCCATTTTTAAGTTGCTCTTCAATTAATTTAGTAGCGGCCCCCAATTTTTCAGAGGATAAGGGCCATTGAGGAACCCGCACGGCCTCCTCCGTAAGCCAGGGTATGGGCATAGAGCCCTCAATGGCAACTAGGGAAAACCCAGACCTTGTCTTCCTGTATTACTTTCTTGTGAGATTGGGTTTAATCTTCCTTGCTCTTTTCTGCCAAGGCCTTTTCCTTCCTTATATCCCATCCTTTTCATAATTTCTATGGCTTGTGGTGAATACTCATTGGTCAATGTCAGTCCCAAGTCTTGCAAAATGTCTCTTCCCCAGAGGTTAACAGGGAGAGGAAGCACATAAGGTTTAAAGTTTCCTGTCTGACCCTCTGGTGTCTGCCAAGTCAAGGAGCATGAACTAACTGCAGGGCTGGCCTCATATCCCAACCCTTGTAAGGAGTGGGATGATTGTGTAACAGGCCACGCCTTAGGCTACCAGTTGGAGGAAATAATACTTTTATCAGCTCCTGTGTCTAAAATTCCTACAAAATTCTTCCCCTCTATCATTAATTGTAAAGTGGGTCTAGTATTAAAATCAACTACCAAGTGAGCGAAGTCAGTTCCTGAAGAACCAAACCTATTGGCGCCTCTAGGCACCCCAGTTGATGGGAAACAATCATGCAAACTTGGAAGAATAACCAATTGAGCAATCCTATCCCCAGGGGAAATAGAAAATATGCCTTGTGGACAAGAACAGAGAACCTGAAGTTCCCCTGTATAATCTTGGTCTATCACTCAATGTTAGAGAGGAGCGACCTAGAATAAGGCCGACACTTCCCTCAGGCAGGGGACCTTTGAAATCAACTGAGACAAGCTGCGCGCCTACATGTGGCATTAGTAAGAATTGGGAAGTGGAACGGAGGTCCAATCCTGCGGAGCCTCTTGTAGCTCTGCAGCTAGAGGTGTCCCCCGGCTGCAGGGTTGTGTCCCATATTTTTGGGGCCCTGGGATCTGGGGCCCGGAAACCTGTTTTTTGGAGTACCTTCATCTCTTCCCGATGGTGGGGAATCATGTTGAATAAGCTTTCCTTGAATATCTGACTGAGCGACACTCATTAGCCCAGTGATAACCTTTCCTGCATTTGGTACAAAGCCCTGGGGTTCTTTTTTGCATGGAAGCACGACACTCTCATTTCAAATGACCCGGTTTGCCACAGTTATAGCATACTTTACGGCCGCCAGGACTTGAGCAGTTTTGGCTTTGCAAAATAGCTGCTGCGAGGCCAGCATTGGTCAGTGGGCCTCCAAGTCCTCGGCAGACCTTTATCCAATCTGTCAACCCTTTGCTTCTTCTAGGGGTAATTACTGCCTTGCCTTCTGGCAAAGCATTTTCATACACCAGTTGTTCTATCAGTGGTTTAACTCGTTTCAGGTCTCCAAAAATTCTGCCTACTGCTTCTGTCATTCTAGCCACAAAGTCTGAGAATGGCTCTTGGGGGTCTTGCAATATTTTCGTTAAATTTCCCCCAGCCTCCCCCTTCTTTGAGAGGGCTTTCCATGCTTTAATAGCGGCAGCAGAGATCTGGCCGCATGCTCCTCAATCATAGTTTGTCTGATCATTAACAAACTGTCCCTGCCCTGTTAGCAGGTCAAATGTCCATTGCCGTTGATTGCCTTCTGCGTTATCGTTGGCTTTTGCCTGTGTCTGAGAAGCATCATGCCACAAGGCTTTCCACTCCATATATTGTCCCATGTTAGAGAGGGCAGCTTTTACTGTATTTTGCCAATCATTCAGAGTCATTGCCATAGCGGCAAGTCTCTCGAGCTGCATGACTGTGAAATTGGCATCAAACCCATACTTCTGAACTGATTCAGCAAGTTCTTTAAAAGGGGTATATTCTACCGGTGCATGGACGCGACCTCCCTCTGTAGCCTCAAACACCGGAAAGGCTTGTAACATCTTTCTTTTATCTTCCTTTGAAAGGAAGGAGTCCAAACAGCACCCATCCGCGTAGGGCAGAGGAGCACTGGGGACTACGGCCGGAATTGCTGCCTGGGAGTTCACTGCGGGCCGGGAAGCCGCCCAGTTCTTATTTCCCGCCTTCTTTTGCTTTCGATTCGGCGGTGGCAGCCGCCCATCCAGATGGTATCTTTCCTCCTCATAGCGGGATGCTTCTTCATCTAAGTCCTCTTCCTCGGAGGGACTTAGTTCCTCTGACTCAGAGCTATCAAGCCTCAAGGCCTCCCGTTCCTTTACCGGATAAAGAGATTTCCTTTCTGAGGCCTATTCTCCCTTCGTGCGCTTCTCTCCCAGGGTGTCCTTTCCCTTATCTTTCGCCTCCGCAGACTGAGCGTCTTTGGAAGGGTCTTTTTTCTTAGGCATGCCTTTTCTTTTTTCTTTCTGTGCTCCTAACCTCTTATCCCGCTCTGTTTCTGACATGCTGTCTTGTAACTCCTCTAGCACTCCCTGACCTGCCACGATAGTTTGGCGGCATTTCTCACCTTGTAGGCACGATCTTACTAGCCTCCACAGCGGCTGAGTCCCAGGCTTCAATTTTCCATTCTGTTGTTCCCTAATTAAATCGCCTTCCAATTTGTCCCAGGATGCGAGCGTTAGTGACCCTGAGCATATATACCAGGGCGCCACGTGGTCGACTTCCTTCACAAACCCCTCTAACGTTTTTGTAGAGACTTTTAATTCATGCTGTCGCAAGAGCAACTGGAACGCCGTGATCACGGAATGCAAAGCTCCCATGTTGCTCTCTTATCTAGGAGAGAATCTGACACATGGAGAGGGGCACCGCAGCTTATCTATGTCCGACTAACCGTGCCCAACGGTGGCAGAATTTAACAAGAGAATCGGTGGAAACAAAACGAAACCAAAAGGAAGAGAATGAGAGCTGCCACGACAACGAGAGCCTCTACAGCACCTAGTAATTGGGGAGAGAGATGAGATAGACCAAGACCAAACGTGCCTCTCAGAGCTTACCTTCTTCCTGCAGTTCTGAATCCTCCCCATGAACGGGGGTCTCCTTGGTGCCGGCGATGGAGGGTTCCCGGGTTTCGGCACCAGCTGTGACCCGCGCAATCGTCTTGCCAGCAAGAACACACGCGGACACCAGGATCCTTCTGCAGCCAGCGTTTATTGTGATGTGAAGAGGAAGACCCCGGGCCCCGAAAAGGCACTGCTTATATACACCCTGGAGCGGCATGTTCATTTCTGATAGGCTGCTTGCTCAGGAACACATATTACACCCTGGGATGGGCCGTGATTTGGCGCGCATTCACCACTTGCACATGCACAGTTCACCTGCAAACTTGGAAGAGCACCGGATGCCAGCGCCATCTTGTAATGGCGAATACTGTCACCGCTCACTGCGGCTCTCTACACTTTGTCTGTCCACAGGGTGGCAGAGCAGAGCTAGGTATGGCCAAGCTATCTGAGTCATTTGATCTCTGATTCCCCCCTAGTAGAGGAACTGCTGCTTTCTTATGGCACAGTTTCATGGTAGAAGCTAATGAAGAACTCTGGGCAGGCTTAGCAATAAGGAGCACCAGTGCAAAATTGCTACAGTGTACTTCCCAGGAGAACTCTGATGCAGTTGTAGAGAACTATAAAGAAGACTTCAAGCTATGCCTTGATGAGTTTGGGAGCCAATGTCTTCAGACTAGAAGGAGCAGGCCTGCTGACCTATGAGAGTCTGATCTGCTGTGACTAAGACTGACCATGGATAGATTGTGAACCTATTGGTCTGTGTGAAAGGACATAGGCAGCAGACAAACTCCATTTTGCTTTTTAGACTCCATTTTAGGCTTTTGTTCTTACAGTAACGTTCCCTCCCACCTCAACCCCCTTGAGTTCTGAAAAGGAAAAAGAAAAAAATGAGATATATCTGGCAGTTGTTAAATATACATAACATATGTGGCCAGCCAAAAATATTAGGATGAACTCAGAAGAACATCAGCTGTTCCCAGGTAATGATTCTCCTTTTAGATGGGAGGTCCCTCCTGTGGTTAAACCAGGTGCTATAAACAAATTAGCTTAAAGGCCAACATTTCTTTATCCTATGACCCAACCAGGTAATGTCAAGGCTTGGAAATCTTCCATTATGTTGTTTTGTTTGTTCATTTTATTATGTTTTTATTAACCTTTGTAAATTCCATTACCCTAGAACTCAGTGCCACACTTCTATCCTGGTGTACCAGAAAGGTTTGTGGCCCAAGCTTGAGCTTGAATACAGACTCTCCTGTGCTTGCATCAGAGTTGTGGTCCCTGGTGGTCACTTTGGGGGGTCTTCTGATCTGGACACAGTTGTATCTTCAGCCTTTTACAAAAATGTTTCTGAGACAATCTGTCTTGACTCAGGTCACCTTGATGCAATTCTTTTGTTCCCCAAGACAATGACTTTGATTTTTCTCCTGATTAAACTTCCCAGATTCTGGAGTTAAAAGGCTATAGCACAAAAGAATTTTAAAACTACACATTTAAGTTATGTAGTTGTTCCTTCTGACCCCAACCAAGGCACTTAGGGGTAGTGGTAAGAAGGCTGAGAACCAAAGACACAGACTCTGGGAGTCAGGCAAGTGGCAAGAGCAGACTCATCTATTGCAGGAACTGGGCAAACTTTATACACGCTTCCTAGCATCTCATTGGCTCTCAGGTAGCCATGGGTAGGGCTGTCTCTTTTTCGTTGGCTTGCTCCACCTCCTGATCCATCATTAGATGTCTCTATCCATGCTGGCAGATACTCAGTTGGCTCAGGGAGGAAGGTAGAGACAAGGTCTGCTTGGCAAAGTTCCTCCTACATTTCCATCATTTTGTGTTACTTTTGATAGCCCAGTGTGAGACAGAGTTCTTTGCTCTGGCCCCACCTCAGGTGGCCTCCAGTAGAGTTGACCATGTCTGTCTTATGTTGACCTGCCAAGCAGGGTCTTACCCTTCACTGACTACCAGCACTGAAAAGACAGCCATCCCAGCAGGCATATCAGGGTGTACGGAGGGAGACTAACCAGAACCCTGGAGAATTTCTACTGCCAAGCTCTAATCACCTCTCTGGGCAGCCTCAGTCTAGATGCTCAGGAGCCATCAGTAGTTGAAGCATACACTTGTTGATAGAGCATTGCCAATAGATGTGCTGTACAAGACACTTAAGCAATATAGTTATTTTTGTTATTATTACTACTACTATTATTATTATACCTCCAATTGTAGCATAAGATACTATCCAGGAGGAGTCAGAAAACCTTTGGGTCCCAAAGCTTTTCTATGAACCCCATATCAACAGCAAAAAAAGGTACCCTTGTCTCATTGAGATAAGATATGCTTTCTCTGAATAGGACCAAATAGTTTAAAACTTTGTTGGCTCAGGTTCCCTTAGTATAATGGAAGAGTTGTTGACCAGCCTGGGAAATATTTTGTACTTGATAGGGTGTAAGGCAAATGGTATGGTCACAGGGATCACAGGCAAGTAGAGACTTGTCCCTAACAAGTACCACTTCCTCAGCCAAAATGTATGAGGGAGAGGAGGATTCATCCCAGTCTTCCTTTCCCTGGCTGGTCGAATGTCCCATATTAGTATCCATCCTAGTGTTGTGGATTCCTGTGAAAAAACACAAGCATATCCTTGCCCCTGTGTCAGCAAGGGGACAGGTGACTGCCATTATGATGTTAGGGGATCTTTCCACTGTACCAATGGAAAAGGGGCATTGCTGGGTAGGAAAGCCCTATGTTTAAAGGCAGGGCTTAATCTGTAATCATCAAAGCTGAGTAAGTTTAGAGGAAACCATTTCTCTACCAGAGTCATGTGGAGGTCACATTTGAACTTCGGGAAGAAAGTCCTGTGTGGGCAGCAGTCCTTAGAATTGTGGGTGATCTCCCTTTTAAGACTCAGGTCTGGCCATGTGGGCCTAGGGATGCAGCTGCAAGGCAGGGAATTGTAGGAGCCGAAGCACAGGAGGCAGCAAGTGTGAGGGAGGCTTGTAAGTGTGGAAGAGGTAGGGCAGTAGTGTCTCTGGCACAAAGTTTATGCCATGGGTATTGTGAGTCGAGAGGCTTATAGTTAGCACTAGGCATTCAGACAGCTATGACAGACTCCTCCTAACTACCATCAGAGGAATCTGTCAAGGCCAAGAGGGCTGGAGGAGAGGCAGTTATGTGTACATTCACATTTCCCTGTTCCTGACAATGTTTATTGTGAATAGCAATAACTTCTAAGAAAAAAGATATTAGACTACTGATCATGTCAAGACAAATCAGAACAAAAGAGATGGAGGAAAGAACTAGACCAGAATTCACCATGCATTTCTGGGCCTGAAACAAAACAAAACAAAACAAAACAAAACAAAACAAAACAAACAAACAAAAAACCCTTATCGATACAACAGGTTCCCACATGTTTTCAGAGAGATGCACGGGAATAGAGCTGCTGCCTCAGTCCAGAATGGTTCCAGATATGAGGACGTGACATTCATACCCCCTGTGGACAAGGAGGATCCTAAGGGATATTATTTGGGGTTCCATGCAGTGGGTGGTGAGACTATTGATTCGGAGATGAGGCACAAGGTTAAATTAAGAAGAAAGGGAAAAATGGTGGAAGGAGGAAAGTATGGTTGAACTCAGGTGTTATGTGCTCAGTGGAGGACTTCTGTTTTCGTTAGACCACAGCTGTAGGCTCATATGGTGGCTTCAGTGGAGGAAGGTCATTCCAGGGGAATTGGGGGCGGGGGAGAAGTCCTTGGTTCCATCTCCTGAATGGTCAGTTCTTATATAGAAATGGATCATGTACTCTGATCATGAACCTTCTCTGATTTTAATTGATCAAATAAGGTTAGAGCGTACAATTGGGTATTGGAAGGGAAAGATGGAACTGGAGGTTTTAGAGAGGGAGAAGAGAGGAAGGAGGAGTGGCAGCCAAGAAAACAGAAGACACACAGGAAGTCAGAAGAAAGGAGCAGAAAGGAAGATGGAGAAAAACCACGTGGCCTGGAGAAGCTGCAAATAGCAAGGGATCTCATAGCTGGGGAATAGAGAAGTTTAGTGATGAGTCTGCCCATCAAGGTATGCAGCTTATAAATATTGCAACTGAGTTGTGTGTTCTTTGCACAGGCTTATTGGGGTTGGAGATTTTCTGAAACAAACTGGTGCCCAATGTATTAATTAGAACCTGTCTAACCTGAGATAAAAGTCCACTGCTCCTCCATCCCAAATACACAGCTGGGGCAGTGATCTAAGGCTGCAGCAGCCTGGGGATTGAAAACTGACTGGGTCTGTAGGGTCCACAGACAGCTCTAGAGAAGATCCCTCTCCAAGCACCTGGCAGGCAGCAAGTGCTAGTGGCAGCACCCCAGCTTTGACCTAGACTTGGACACTCCATGTAGGATTCCCAGGGATGGACAGGGGTCCCTGGAATACAACTGCCTGGAAGGTAGTTGTCTGGCAGACACAGTGAGCTGATGGGGCATCTTAGCTGAAAGTGTATTTCTGTGCTCACTCCCTCCATATCCCCCAGGTCTACACAGGACATGGGACAGCCAGACCTGCTCTCCTGACTGCTTGTGCTGCTGGCTGCCTGACATCAGCACACAAGCACAGACTACCAGATGCAACCCAAACATATGACAGAGAGCTGGCTCAGAAGCACAGAAACTGCTGGTCTTTCTACAGTCATCCCCTCCCTGTGAATAAAAGAATCTGTATGCAGCCAAATATTAAACTGAGTGTGGGGACCCCAATAGGGAGGATAGGGCAAGGACCGTAGAACCTGAAGGGCTTTACAACCTCATAGGATGAACAACAATATCATCCAACCAGATCCCTAAAACTCCCAGGGACTAAAGCACCAACCAAAGTGTACACAGGGTATGCTGGTGGGTCAAGCTGGATATGTAGCAGAGGATTACCTTATCTAGCCACTGGTGATAAGACACCAACAGCCTTACCACTAAGGTGGTGAACTGACCCACCATTTGGATTGATCAATGGTCTATGATAAAAGAAAAAGTACAGGCATCAGAACAGCTAGTCCAGGAGCAGCTGGAGGCTCAGCATAGAGAGGAGTCCACCATTCCTAGAAATTTCTGTTATTTGTCATTAATTTAAAAAATCTGTCAAAGGGAGTTTATTTACAGATCTCAGAGCAATTAATAAGATTATTCAGCAAATGGTGTCCTTGCAACCTGGAATCCCATTGCCTTCCTTGTTGTCCAAGGAATGGCCTGTCATTGTGATTGATCTAAAACATTGTCTTTTCACAATTGCTCTTTATGAATGTGACAAGGAAAGGTTTGATTTTTCAGTACCTACCTTCAGTAGAGGTTGCCCAATAAAAAGATATCATTGGAATGTTCTGACTCAAGGAAGTCAAATAGCCCTACATTGTGTAAATATTCTGTGCAACAGCCATTGGAGATGATTCACAAACAATTTCCCCAATCCATTGTTTATCATTATATAGTCATTATATAGATGATATTCTATTGACTGATTCAGATATAAAAATCCTGGAAAGAATGTATCATAAAACCAACCAACCAACAAACAAACAAACTTTTGCCTTACTGGGGATTAAGAATCACTCCTGAAAAAAAATACATAGATGAATTTCTTTTAATTATCTAGGATATACAATAAGTCTGCAAAAGGTTAGGGCACAAAAGATACAAATCAGAAGAAATTAATTAATGTCTCTTAATGATTTTCAGAAATAACTGGGAGATATTAACTGATTTCTGCTTGTGATGGGCTTGTCCACTCAAGAGCTAAGCAATTTAGTTCAAACCTTTCAAGGTGATAAATATTTACATAGCCTGAGAAAATTATCACCCAAGGCTGAGAAGGACTTATCTCTGGTAGAAAAGAAATTGCAGAATACAAAACTAGATCGTATCTACAAAGATGACCTACATCTTAGTTGTCTTGCCTTTTACTCATTCCCCTTTAGGAATTCTCATGCAGAAGGCAGATTGTACATTAGAGTAGATATTTTTAGCACATAAACAGAGTAAGAAATTTAACATCTACATGGAGAAGGTCTCTGAATTGATACTAAAAGGAAAAATGAGAGTTCAACAGTTAGAATGGATCCAGCTGAAATTGTGGTACCTTTTACCAACAAAGAAACTGACTCATTATGGACAGAGGGTGAATGTTGGCAAAGAGCATGGAGTAATTTCCTGGGCAAGATTATCAACAGATGCCCTAAAAGCAACTGAATACATTTTATAAAAAACAAACAAACAAACAAACAAAAACAAAAAACAAACAACAACAACAAAAAAAAACTACCTAGATTTTTGCTAGTATAATAAAGGGAATTCCAATATCTGAAGCTCCTACATTTTACAATGATGCTAGTAAATCAGGAAAGGCATGATATAATTCAGAAAATGTATGTCAGCTGACTGTCCCTATATGCCAGCTCAAAAGATCTGAATTATATGCTATACTCTTGCTTTTTTCAGCTTTTCAAGGGTCTCTTAATATAGTGACTGATTTCAATATGTAGAAAGAGTTGTTTTACATATTATGTCTGCTGAAATTACACAGGACAATTCCTAATTCACTTCAACATTCAATTCAGCTACAACAAATGATCAGAAATAGGAGTCATTCATTATATATAATGCACATAAGATCCCATACAGGTTTGTCAGGCCCTCTGGCACAAGGTAACGAGGTAACTTACTAGCTATTGATAGAAAGTATACTAGAGGCTTTGGAATTCCATTAAAAAAAACAACATGTTAACAGCAAAGGTATAAAGAAAGAATTCTCTATCATTTGGCTACAATCCAAGGGAAATGTGAGGCAATGTCCTACTTCCTCATTCTACAACCAAACTCTATTACCTACAGGAACTAACCCTAAGGGTGCCCAAATAAATGATATATGGCAAATGTATGTCTTCCAGTTTACAGAGATTGGTAGATTGAAATATATGCAACATACTATAGACACACATTCAGGATTTTAATGGGAAACTGCTTAGCATCAGGAAAGACTGATTCTGTAATTACACATTTGGAAGATATTATGGCCATTCTGGGAATACCCATACAAGACAAAACAGACAATGAGCTGGCATAGGCCTCTAGTATGATGAAGCAGGTTTTTTTATTACATATTATAGTATAAAATATGTACATGCAGATCATATAATCCTACAGGACAAATGATTATGGAGAGGTACAATCAAACTTTAAAAGAGATACTTAACAGGCAAAAGGGAGCAACAAAAATCCCCAGATATAGATAACATAGTGCTTTATTAACCTTAAATTTTCTAAATGCTAATGAAAAATACACAGATGCCAAAAGATATTGGATTATGGAAAAAAAAAAGTACTGAACTAAAACAGCCTGTTTATATTAAGGATATTCTGACATCAGAATGAAAAACAGATGATTTATGCTCTGGGAGGGTTATGTCTATATTTGCACAGGAAAAGAAAAGCTGTGGGTTCCTTACAAGTTGATAAAGATCAGATATGATAAAGGGAGACCTCCTGAAGACCTTGGCTATGGAGAAGAACAGGGAGACTAACACAATCAGCAAGATAGGTGCTGCATTATGTGGTGATGTTTATGTGTTTGTACATGGACACAGCTCTGGAAGCAGCTGAGACTAAAATGCTCATACACATTCAATAACACTTATTCCTTACAAGATTCTCATAACTTGTTATCACATACAATCCTTTAAGATGGCATTGATGAAAATTTATGTTGCAATTTGATTATGTGATCAAATTAACTTCTGAAGAAAATCAGTTGTCTTTCTTTATTGATCTTCATTAACCAATCTGGGTGCTCTGCATGCTGCATATGAATGTCTTTACAGAATTATATGTGGCTTGTAAGTTTTGTATACTGCAGGATGAAGAAGAGAAGGACAGCCATGACAAAATCCAGACTCTGGGATGCTGAGGTCCTGTGGCCTTTCATTCTGGCTCCTTGTTTGTTTCTGCCTCAACTGCACTGAAGCTGTTTCTTCTAAAGACTTGCTTCCAGAATGTTTCCAGAACATCTAGCTCACATATCCAACATTTCAGATTGCTGTCTGTCAGCTAAGATGCCAGCTAAGCAATGAACTTGCTCAGCACACAGTGACTGGAAAGTAAATGATATCAACTGGCCTTCTTTTGACCAAACCCTTTTTTCTACTCCACTTTGGGCCCACAGAAGAGAATTCCTTATCAAAATGAAGCTAGAAGCAGACAAAAGATCAAAATCCTTTGTCCAAATCCTTTATGTTGGGGTGGAAGGTTCTGGTTACTTTATGAATTGTGGTATGTTGTCATTTTAAGGAATATTTTACAAATGTTGAAGCTTTAAATAGGGAGGAAACTAGAGAGCTTAGACTCAGGAATTTCTGACTTCACTTTCCTCTTCTCTATCCTTCTTTATTAGGTAAAAAAAAAAAGGTGGGGAAATAGAGAAAAGGGTGGGTAAATTAATATCATAAAAATGAATGAACAAATAAGGATAGGATATCAAATTTACTCTTCAACAAAACATTGTATGGCCATACCTTACATTGGTGGAAAACTTTATAATTGATATAGAGTTGAAGTAATAATTTCTTACATTGGTACATAATTTATTTTGTACAGAATTAAGGTTTTCATTAGTATGAATTTCATATGTTGGTATAATATATTGGATTAATATTGTTACTCTTAGATATTGTGCCTATGCAACACATTTAAGAATACAAAACTTAGACCCAGTTCTTCTATAACTGCTGTTAAAAATGAATTGTAGAAAGTTGAGCAATAAAAGGTAATGGTCAGATGTTGAGGGCCATCGGCCACAGTCGACTGGGTTCACCTGAAAGAGAGGATGGGAATGGGAGGAGTGTAGGGAAAGATGAAGCCAGGACAAAGGTTTCTGATTGAGGCTCAATGCTTTAAAGTTCAACTTTCAATTTAAAGGGGAAAGCCCACCCCCACTCCCAGAGTTTCTTCTTGCTTCAGCCGACTGGGGGTGATCTGAATCCATCCTGCTGGAGGTGAGAGGAAACCATACTTAATTTTGGGCTGGAGATGTCTCAAAGCAAGCTCAGCAGAAAGTCTATTCTTCTCAACTTATGTACCAGGCTACAGGGCAGCCAAGGAGGTACCAAGGCCGACAATGCCAAGGCAGGCAATGCCTCCAGAGTCCTATTGTTTGGTCTATTGTGGTAAACAAGGTCTCTCAGGCATGCTCAAGGCTGGGGGAAGGGCACAATTCTCCCTTTTTAGTTTTATAAGATATGAGCAGTGCCAGCAGCTCAATGGGGCACAATATTTTATCCCATCTAGGGTACAGAGTGGCCGGGCAACCATGTCTGGCTTAGGTTGGCATCTATATTACTCCTATATTACCCGTCTTTGAGGAAACTACATAGCATATTGATGTAAGCATATTGTCTTAGGTTTATAGGAGCATAATGATATAAACATATTGTCTTAGGTTTATAGGAGCTCAAGACACTCTTACCCGTCGTTGACTAACCGACCATCAGTGTCACACTCTTTCCCATAAGACCAAAACCACATTCAGACCAAATGACCTGTGGACATGCCCTAGATGCAATTCTTCATAATGATGGATAACTGCCATGATGAAAGCTGAGCTTGCTGAGAGTGATCCTGTGTGAAGGCAACCTATCTGCTTAAGACATAAGGTTTAAAAGGTTAAAAGCAACATGACTTATCCAAGCAATGTATAAAATAAGGTTGGAAGCAGAAATGTTCCAGTGCTTAATCCAACTGCTGGTTGACAGGGATTTAGACACAAAGTCTGGACACCATGTATAATGGGTGGCTTTAAGTATTGATGGAGACTACATGCCAGATTAAATCAGCTGGCAGATAAGGATTTTGAGCCATCATCATCAAAATCATAATTATTAGGCTCGAGTTCTGTGTCCACTTGACACATCAATCTTTCAGGGAGCCATTGGACTCTGTTCTCTTTTTTTGAAAAAATACATATTGAGCCACGGCCCCAAATTAAAACATAGTTGGGACCACACCAAGTATTAGTTAAGGGGTCTCTCCACATGACCCTGGCAAATGAGCTGGAAGTAACTGGGTGCCAGTGGCAATCCACTGCAGACCGACCCTGAGCATCAGTTTGCAGAAAATTTAAAATAAGACAAAAGCAAGGTGTGCTTTGGTGACCCTGGGCGGTACAATTCCCCCTTTTTAGTTTTTAAAAGCCAATTTTTCCAGAGTTTCTTGTAAAACCAGGGAAGAAGCATCAATAGTTGTTCCTCTCACATTCAAGAGAGCTATCAAGATAGATATAATTTTAAAGTTCTATAATCTCTCTTTCACAATTCCTTGTCCTTGAGGATAAGGAATCTCAGTAATAAGGATAATATTAAATTGTCAACAAAACAGCTCAAATGTTTTACTGTCAATAGCCAGTTCCATTGTCTAAAATCTGATATGGAACACCAAGCATAGAAAAATACTGTCGACCACAATGAATTATAATTTTTAGTTGCTTTTCTTGTTAAAGCAGTTGCAATTAAAAAGCCTAAAAGGTTATCAAGTCACATGTACATATTTTAATTTTCTAAAATCAAAAATGAGTAACATCTATTTGTTATAATTGATCACGTATAAGTCTTCAAGGCTTAACACTATTATGAAAATTGAGGACACTGAGAACAAGTTTTTGTTATTTAACTTGTACACTTTCTAGAAATATCAAATTATTGTCTCAAGTTATTATTATTTTGATGATATAAAGAATAAGATTGTGTGGCCAATTGTTTTTGTAAGGTCTATAATTTGACTGGTATACAAATCTGCTCTGGCATTGTCCTGGGGTCCAGGCAATCCAATGAGCCCTTGAATGTCTTATAAAGTTAAAGAACAGTGCATGTTTCTTAAATTAAGCTGTATTTCTATAAATAACTGTAAAATTTGAGAATTAGAAATATCCAAGAAAACAACAATTTTAAGCAATTATAAACCATGAGCCATACACTGGCTAAGAGCATACAATTTGAAAGCTTGACTTTTAGCATTTCAAACATTGGCTATAACACATAACTTAATCGTTTGTGCTGAACAGGGGAAAAATTCAAGAAAATGAACATGTGATATAATTACATATACTCCTTAATCAATAGATGAGGCATCTGTAAATATAGTAAACATCCTTTCTATAGACTGCATGTAAATTTATAGGAAATACAAAAGCATGTATAGAGAACAAGTGTAACAACTTGTCTTATGGATAATGATTAACAAATTTGTCTAAAAACCTTGCCATTTAATAGGCCAAATATTATTATTCTCCAATAATCAACTTACTTTCTATTTGGAATTAGGAATTAACATTTCATCCAAAATACTTTCAGGATTCTATCTTATAATCCTGTATTAACACTGTAATAGTTTCATAATAGGATGGTCAAACTTTACTTGTAGATGAAGAAGGATGAATCCACATTAGTGGTTTCTTTGGCCAAAGGGCTGTTGTGAGCACATGAATAGCAATAATGCAAACAGCCAACAATTTATCATAGTCTATATAATTTATCTTTTGATAACTAACAGGTTGCTCTACTTTCTACAAAGCTATCTATCCCTCATCAGTTAATTTTCGAGGGGATTAGGATTTGCATCCCCCTTGAGAATATCAAACAGAGGTCCAAATTCTCTTATAGTAAGCTTAAGATGAGGTTTTAGCCAATTAATATCTGTTAACAACTTTTGAGAATCATTAAAAGTAAACCATTTTTTGTATGTACACCTGTAAGCCAGAAGAGGGCACTAGATCTCACTACAAATGGTTGCGAGCCACCATGTGGTTGCTGGGAATTGAACTCTAATATTTTTAGTTGGTCTAGCCTTTAAGGGCTGAGCCATCTCTCCAGCCCCAATTATCCATTCTTATTGGAAATTTTCTGTGCCAAAATCTGCTTAAGATATAACTGAGTTTCCAAATATTGAAAAGATACTGTCTTTGAATCTTTTCTGGAGCAATAAGCACTTTAAAATTTAAAGCTCATTGTATTAGAGCAAAGGCTTGTAGAAAAACTTTCAGAGAGATCAGCTAACAAAATATACAATGAATAATATACACTGAGAGATTTAAATGTTTAACTTTTGTATTAAAGCAACAACAAATTCTTATAGAAGACTATTAATCATTTTTTGAGGTAACCTTTTGAATGATATCGCTTCATGGGCTCTCAAAAATCACTAGTAAATTCATTGAATTTAAACCTCACCACCTTTATCAAGATGTAAAGGAACAATAAAAACAATCTTTTAAATCTATAATAATTCTATATGTATTTACTAGAATGGCAACTGAAGTAGACAAGACAGGCTGTAATGCCCCATTAGTTTCATAAATCTTAAATTTGAACTTTGTTTTGGATTAATTGAATAACCAACTCCTTTTAGCTGAATGAGTGTATCAGATAAAAGCCAAGCTGAAGGCAATCTTGCCCTCTAATAATTGTTAAATAGCCCCAGTATCTATTAATCCTTCAAAACCTTTTTCTTTCAGTTATTAACTTAAGATTAGGTCTCTTGCTACTGATAGGACCTAATACACATCAGAGGAACCAAAGCCATCTTGTCTTCTATCACTCTAAACAAATTTGGAAGGAAGGACCCAAAACAAGTTGAGGAATTCCTTTGCCAGAAGGTAGTTACAATGCCATGGAGGGAAGGAAGCATAATTTTAATTCCTCCAGCATAATAACAACTCCTAGCCCATAAGCTGTTGTGAATTTTGGGCATGAGGCTGATGCCTCCCCCACAAGGAACAAGCAAGGCAATCAACAAATTCCGGAAAACGCCTTTCAAGGGGTTGGTCACAAAGACCAAACCAAGACAAAAGGGATGTCTGGAACCCAAGCTTCTGCTGAGCCAAGTCTGCATTGTCTTAATTTAAATGTAAATGTTCTTAATCTCAGCCTGCTTTCTGAGGCCTGGCTCAAAGATTAACCTTCCTGCAGGCCAGCACTGTTTCACAACTTGTTTTAAATATCATTATTTAACTCTAACTGCTGTCTCCTCTTTTCTATAAACATGGGTGAATCAAAAAGTCTCAAACTCAGGATTAGAACTGTCAACTGTAGCCAATGGAATACTGGCAGTTTAAATATATTTTTAAGTTTCTTTTGTAACATTAGAGTATAACCATAATTTTGAGAAGCAAAACTCAAAGCAAAAACAATGTAAACAATCTATTTTCTCTAAAATCAACACCAAATAGATTACCTTTATGTTAGAAAGTTTTGCTGTCAATTCTTATATAAGAATGCATGAAGCAGCTTTTAATATATCATTGAAGAGACATTGTTTTAAAATCTTATTTTTTATACATCTGGTTTTTGAATGACTCTAACCCTGAGTTAGTTTTAGGTCAACTTTTTGTTACCAAAGTTGTAAATTTCTAATCACACCCAATAACTTAAGCCAGTAATCTATAACCAAGACAGGTAGAACATATTTATACTTTTAAAACCAATCAGAAACAACAATGAAGAGGATACACATCTTATATATTTAGACCAAACAAAATTTCTTGGTCTTTCTAGCTGTAATTTCAAGATAAAGACACCTTGTCACAGAGATTTTTCTGAGATAAACAACTCTCAGCTTCCTTATAGAATCCAAAATGTTGCTGGTCCCTTTAAGATCAGCTTATGCAAACAATCAATTTCTTGAAAAGGCTTTTCCAGCTCAGCTCAACTCTTCGCTATAGGCAACCTACCCGTGTACATTAAAACTGTCTTTAAAACAAAGTTAAACTAGATCAAGGGTTGGATCAAGTAGTTTTAACCATTTTTGTGTTTTGAACAGGAAACATAGAACAAACATTTAGACAATGAAACAAAAAGCAAACAATCGACACACGTGGACATTGATGCGCCAATGACAGACAACAATGAAGGACATCTAGGAGCTAATGAGAAATTCAGGATCTCTCCTGAATTTCTTCTGTTTCTAGGAGAGCTCTGAAATAGTCTTTTCTTTCCTTTTTGTTGATACGGCCCAGAGAGAGGACAACTGTTTCTCTGAAACCCTTTCTTTCTCTCTCTCTCATATTCAAGACGTAACTTTTCATCTCATTCTTTGGAGATGTAGCAGGCAGCTATTGTAACACCTCAGTGCCCTGTTTTCTTAGTTTTCCAATTCCTTCTAACCCTGCTCTTTCCGCCTGAAGCAGCTCTTAGACTGTGGGCAATGCCTGTTTAGAATTCTCCTGACCTAAAATTCGCTGTCACCTTCTAGGCAAAATCGGCACCGGGTAAATACCTCATTCACCTAGACTGTATCCCCTGAAACACACTTCCTGCAAACACAGCCTTCAAAGCATAACCATAACTAGCGCTAGTATCAAAAATTGTTTGTTGTTTACCAAGTGTGCGGGATACTCTCTTTCTTGTTCCGTTTTCTGTAAGCTCTACCAAAGACAGCGATCCTCAGCTGGTCTCTCATGTTCAGGCCCCACGTCGGGCACCATTCTGTTGAGGGCCATAGGCCACAGTCGACCAGGTTCACCTGAAAGAGAGGCTGGGAATGGGAGGAGGGCAGGAAGAGATGAAGCCAGGACAAAGGTTTCTGATCAAGGCTCAAGGCTTTAATGTTCAAATTTCAATTTAAAGGGCAAAGCCCACCCCCACCCCCAGAGTTCCTTCTTGCTTCAGCCGGTTTGGGGTGAGCTGAATCCATCCTGCTGGAGGTGAGAGGAATCCATACTTAATTGCGGGCTGGGGATGTCTCAAAGCAAGCTCAGCAGAAAGTCTTTTCTTCTCAGCTTGTGTACCAGGCTACAGGGCAGCCAAGGAGGCGCTAAGGCCGGCAATGCCAAGGCAGGCAATGCCTCTGGAGTCCTATTGTTTGGTCTACTGTGGTAAACAAGGTCTTTCAGGCCTGCTCAAGGTTGGGAGAAGGACACAGCCAGATAGCAAACTTGTTGTTCTGAGTTAATTATAAAAGTGTGTTTTTGAGATATTTCAATTAGAAATGATTGAGAGTAGTCAAAAATTAAAAACTCAGATATATTTTATCTATGTAGGTAGTTTTCAAAGGCAAAAGAAGTCCACAGAATACAACATTTAAAGCCATTTCATTATTAAAGATCATCTGACTAGAGGCATATCTGCTTCTGACAACATCCCATTCTTTGTATAAAGATGAAAATGAGCATCATTGGTGTTGCTCCAGTTGTGGCAAGATAGGCACCAGAGAATAAGTGACTCAATTCATCTACAGACAAGAATACTGTTCATGAAAAAGACACAGCGTAAAGAATAGTAAACTGATAACTGCCAAGAGAGGGTAAGCAGTCCTTCAAGATTTTGCTTTACAAAGGTCTGTCAGATGATCATGGGCCAGAAGCCTGAAGCTCCAGTGTTTTGTGGAATGAGGGACTGTCCAGGTAGTCAGCCATTGCTACAAACTTCTTGATTTTTGAAATTTATATTTTTGTTTCTTAAAATTTCAGGTAATATTTAAGTTATACTCACATTTTCTTATGAGGGCTGAAGACTGGTTATAGTCTCATGGCCAGCTTAAGGTTTTTAGAATTGAGAGACATGATATAGATTTGAGAGGCTGGTTGTCAGATACAAGTTAAAATCAGAACATAATTCAGATATGGAATTTTTAAATCTTTTGAGTTAGGATGAAAGTTAGAGTGCTTTATCTAAATTGATGAAATTAATGAGACTCAACTTTAAGTGAATCATTTTCTTTTTAAATTGTATAATTCTAATAGTTGTGCTTGGTTTATATCTGAGAGAAAAGAGCTTTTTAATTGGACAAAAGGGGGAAATATTGTGGATTGCCCTGGTGCTGTTTGTATTTTGATGCTTATTCTGCTTCTTCAAGAGGGGCTGCCTCGACAAAGTGGGGATCATGTACTCAGGTAATTTCTTGTGAACCATTTTATTGGTAAAATAAAGAGTAGAGCCTGTGATTGAGCAGTGGAAAGGAAAGGTGGGGGCTGGAGGTTTTATAGAAAGAGAAGAGAGGAAGGAGAAGAAGCAGACAAGGAGACAGAGGAGACAGAGAAAGATGGGAGAATAGGAGGTGGAAGAAAGACATAGCAGAACCACATGGCCCTGAGAAGCCACAAGTAGCAAGAGATCTCATAGCTAGAGATGAGGCTAGTATAGTGAAAAATCTGTTCAAACAAGATGTGCAGATTATAAATATTGCAGCTGAGTTATGTGTTCTTTGCATGGGCTTATTTGGGCTGGAAATTTACCGCGGAAATTCCTTGGTTCCACTGCATGGATGGTCAGTACTAATGTGGAGATTCCGGCAGGTCTGAAAGTAAGACAGAATGTACCTCCCTATCCAGGCAAATGACACAAAGGAACAAAAGGGAGGGTTCAATGCTTTCCTCTCTTGTGGGCAAAGCACATGGGACATGAAGGTGCCAACTT
>NW_021613980.1:0-2316 GCF_004785775.1 Grammomys surdaster | reverse complement strand
AATTGATATGTAGGTCACTCCAGATGTTTTCTTGGGATGGAGACAAGTTTGAGGTCTTAAATTCTTTAACACCATAGGATAAACACTTTGGATAAAATATAAGGAAATCTTGAGCAACCGATCTGCAAAAGGCAGGTTCAAAGAGAGGAAAGAACTTTTACTTGCACAAAATCTTTATGCAGCTTTTCCTTTTTCATACTCCTGAGAATGAAATTAATTTATTTAACTTAAATTTAAAGACCATTAATCTGTTCTAATATACTGCCAGGTATTAGAGTTAATATCTCAAAGGAGTTTCTGAACTCTATCTCTTTAAACAACATTCAAACATTTTAGAGGTTTTGGAGTAGTTTTATAAGAAGTTCTGCTTTCAAGTTTGTTGTGGAGGACTTCAGGACTCCTGTCAGCACATACTGGTTTCTCAATCATTTGGGACCAGAAGAGAGCCATACTTTACAAAGAAGCTGCTGAATACCAGACACCACTCTGTGTTTGAGGCTTGGGGTGGATGCTCTCTCATCTCAGAGACCTCAAGAGACTTTAGATAGATTGCTGAAAGTGATGGCCACCATTTAGTGCACTTCTGCTGTGCACTAGGTGCGGTTTTAATTGCATCTACTCATTGGGTTAAGAGACCAGTTCTGGTGCTGAGGACACTTAGTGCTGTACAGTGTAGACAGGATCAGTCTGGAGCTTGGATGTGGAAAGAACAGTCACACAACAAGAAAATACATCAGGTGGCCTGCTTTAAGCACAGCCATTGAATCCCAGAGCTTGAAGATTGTCATTTGACTTGTGCCAAATGACCTTGCAAATAAAAGGGACAATTTACATGCAAGGTGAAAGATGTGGCACAAAAGGGCTCCTGATTTGTCTTTGTGCAGAAAGACAGCAGTATTGCAAGGTGACCTACTTTGGGCTCTCAGGAAGAGGGCTTTGAACACAATTCTTTATCTTGTAGCTTGCAGATTTTCAGCCTCTTATAGAGGAGCCCAAGAACATGGTCAAATCTAACTGTGAGCTTTATGAGAAGCTTGGAGAGTATAAATTCCAAAACGCGTGAGTAGTTTTATCAGCTAATTTTTTTCCTTGATCAGTTTGTGATTATTTAAAACAGTGTATAGGGCATACAGTTTATGGGTTTCCCAATGAAAACACATTATTCATAATCCCTATCTGTCAAAAACTCTGGGAAGGAGATATCTTATTTGGAGGGATGGAGAGGACTGTTTCCCTGTCTAAATTAAGGACTGGTCTCTTGGGAGTGGAAGTTTTGAGGACTCAGCATATCTTGATACATTATAACTGGGAGTGTCCTTCAAGGGTTAGGTGGAGTTTCTGAGGAAACGACAAAACAATATTTAGTTGAAAAAGAAGTAGTCTGCTTTAGGTAGCCGAAACCCAAGGAATCATAGAAATGCTGAATACAAAACTATAACAAAAGATTTAGATAGCATGTAAACACTTTACATGAGTAAGAGTTCACTTGGGAAATCATTGGGATTTGGGATTTACAGCTAAACTTCTGTAGTTATGACTTTGTCTTCTTATGGAATTATGCTCCTAGAGATAGAGACTGAATGGCCTTCTAGAGTCATGTCTCAATTCCATAGAACTTTATCCATGGAAGCAAAGTGAGCACACTGGAAGAGACACATTATTCCTTGTTCATTTCATATTCAGTTTTAGCATTCTTCTAGCTCTAGAGTTTGGAGTGGGCACTTCTTCACCTGAAACACATCGGCTTTTATTGGTTATGGTTCCTTATTAAATAGTAGATGTTATTAATTGCTATATAATGTATCAGGTAGATATATTTCCTTTCATTTATCCAGGCATGGTTTCTATTAAGCCATCTCTCTTTTCACCTCTATCTTTTGAGTTTGTCACAATGTTAATATGTGTAAGTTTGTGATAGAATTTATTTAATGCAGCATGGAGTATATTCATTAATGTGATCTGGCTAGGGAAATGTCACTTCCTTATGATTTTAATAGAGATTTAAGAATAAGATCTTATGCTCCAAGTATTTTTTTTTTTTTTACAGCCACTTGGTACCTCAAGAGAAGGTCTTCCTCCAGTACTATGCTATCACTCTAGAAGTAAAGATACTTTGATTAGTGGGCGAAAAATTCTTAGTGGGGAACAACATCTTAATTGGGTTGCATGAATATTCTCTTCTTTAAATATATGACATCAAGCAGTTTTCTGCCTACATTAAACCATATAAGTTATTTTTTGTTTACACAGCATTCTGATTCGGTACACTCAGAAAGCACCTCAGGTGTCAACCCCAACTCTTGTGGAGGCTGCAAG
>NW_021613979.1:0-8381 GCF_004785775.1 Grammomys surdaster | reverse complement strand
TGTCCTCATTTTCATTGAATTCTAAAAAGTCTTTTATTTCTTTCTTTATTTCTTCCTTGACCAAGTCATCATTGAGTAGAGAGTTGTTCAGTTTCCATGTGCACTTGGGTTTTCCATTAGTTTTGTCATTATTAATGACCAGTCTTAGTCTGTGGTGATCTGATAAGATGCAAGGGATTATTTCAATTTTTTTGCATCTGTAGAGGCCTGTTTTCTGCCCAATTATATGGTCTATTTTGGAGAAGGTACCATGAGGTGCTGAGAAAAAGGTATATTCTTTTGTTTCAGGATGAAATGTTCTATAGATATCTGTTAAGTCCATTTGGTTCATAACTTCTGTTAATGTCAAAGTGTCTCGGTTTAGTTTCTGTTTCCATGATCTGTCCATTGCTGAGAGTGGGGTGTTGAAATCTCCCACTATTATTGTGTGAAGTGTAATGTGTGTTTTGAGCTTTAGTAAAGTTTCTTTTATGTATGTAGGTGCCCTTGCATTTGGAGCATAGATGTTCAGAATTGAGAGTTTACCTTGGTAGATTTTTTCCTTTGATGAGTATGAAGTGTCCTTCCTTATATTTTTTGATTAATTTTGGATGAAAGTCGATTTTATTTGATATTAGAATGGCTACTCCAGCTGGTTTCTTGGGACCATTGGCTTGGAAAATTGTTTTCCACCCTTTTATTCTGAGGTATTGTCTTTCTTTGTCACTGAGGTGCATTTCTTGTATGCAGCAAAATTCTGGGTCTTGTTTGTGTATCCAGTCTGATAGTCTGCGTCTTTTTATTGGGGAATTGAGATGATGTATGTTAAGAGATATTAAGGAAAAATGATTTTGACTTCCTGCTATTTTTGTTATTAGGGGTAGAATTAGGTTTGTATAGTTATCTTCTTTTGGGGTTCTTGGAAGATTACTTCCTTGCTTTTTCTAGGTTGTAGTTTCCCTCCTTGTGTTGGCGTTTTCCATCAATTATTCTTTGAAGTGCTGGGTTTGTGAGAAGATACTGTGAAAATTTGGTTTTGTCTTGGAATATCTTGGTTTCACCATCCATAGTGATTGAGCGTTTTGCTGAATATAGTAATCTGGGCTGGCAATTGTGTTCTCTTAGGGTCTGTATGATGTCAGTCCAGGCTCTTCTGGCTTTTATAGTCTCTGGTGAGAAGTCTGATGTAATTCTTATATGTCTGCCTTTATATGTTACTTGACCTTTTTCCCTTACTGCTTTTAGTATTTTTTCTTTGTTTTGTGCATCTGATGTTTTGATTATTATCTGATGGGAGGTATTTCTTTTCTTGTCTAGTCTATTTGGTGTTCTGTAGGCTTCTTGTATATTTCTGGGCATCTTGTTCTTTAGGTTATGGAAGTTTTCCTCATTAATTTTGTTGAAGATATTTACTGGCCCTTTAAGTTGGGAATCTTCATTCTCATCTATACCTATTATCCTTAGGTTTGGTCTTCTCATTGTGTCCTGGATTTCCTGGATGTTTTGAGTTAGGAGTTTTTGCATTTCGCATTTTCTTTGACAACTGTGTCAATATTTTCTACCGTATCTTCTGCATTTGAGATTCTCTCTTCTATCTCTTGTATTCAGTTGGTGATGCTTGCGTCTATGACTCCTGATCTCTTTCTTAGGTTTTCTATCTCCATGGTTGTCTCCCTTTGAGCTTTCTTTATTGTTTCTATTTCCATTTTCAGATTCTGAATGTTTTTGTTTAATTCCTTCTTTGTGTTTTCTTGCATTTCTTTAAGGGATTTCTGTGATTCCTCTTTAAGGGCTTCTACCTGTTTATTTGTACTCTCCTGTATTTCTTTAAGGGAGTTACTTAATTCCTTCTTATAATCCCCTATCATCATTATGAGAAGTGATTTTAATTCTGAATCCTGCTTTTCAGGTGTGATGGGGTGTCCAGGACTTGCTATATTGGGAGAACTGGGTACTGATGATGCCAAGAAACTTTGGTTTCTGTTGCTTATGTTCTTGCGCTTGCCTTTCGCCATCTGGTTAACTCTAGTGTTACCTGCCCTCTCTGTGTAAGACTGAAGTCTGTATTTCCAGTTATCTTGCTTGTTGCAGAGCTCCTCAGAGTCCAGATGTCTCTGTGGTCTTATGCTCCTAATCTCCTGGGCGGAAGAACTCCTGGGACTCAGGCCACCTCCTGGATCTGGAAATCCTTCTGCTCTGAGTGCAGTGGCTCCTCAATGACTCAGGATTCAGTATCTCCACAGGACAGGAGCAGACCGATTCTGTGTCTGCCCCAGCCCAAAGGACCAGGCAGGGTCAGAAGGGAAGTGGAATTCCAGAGTGATGGGGTTTGGGTAGCTGCTGTGTCCTGAATGTCCCTGGCTCCCAGATGTATCTCTGGGGCTTAGGGAGTGAGATGGAGTTCTTACCGGCTGCTCTGAGTGCAGTGGCTCTTCTAGGATGACTCAGGATTCAGTATCTCCACAGGACAGGAGCAGACCCACTCTGTGTCTGCCCCAGCCCAAAGGCTTATTCCCATTTTCTAAGCAACCACTCACTCCTAACTTTTGGAGTGGGAATGTTTATTCTGTTCCACTATATTATGAAATATATGACTTGGGTCATAGCTAAACGATTGCATTGAGTTCCAGAGGATACACTGAATTTTGACTTTCAGGAAATTTAGAACTGTCAAAACAATGGGGACTCTTTGAGACTACATTTATTTGACACTGTAAGATAGATATGAGCAGTTGAGGTACCAGAATTTTATGGCTTAAGGTGTCTTATATTTATGAGTCAAACTGAAATAGGTTAGACATCTAGGAATAGTCTTTATCAACTTTGATGGATTTATTAACCCATAGTATGATAGGGAGGCACACATAATAGGGAGGTATGGGCATTTCCAGCAATGAGTAACTGGAGGGAGACCTACTCTGAATGTGGTCAGCAATATGTTATAGACTATGACAATATGATATAGACCAAAAGGAGAAATAAAGTAAGAAGTTACTCTAGTGCCTGAATTCCATCTTCTCTCTTACCTCTCTGCTATGATGTGTGCTGTTGAGCTATGCTCACCTCAAGGAGAATAATATGTTCAAATGGAAAGAAAAAAATTCAGACTTCTGATATATATGGTCAGAGAGAAGAATTATGTCAAGAAAAATGATGTTAAATAGGGAATATTATGGTGAATCTTCACAGACAAATATATCAAAAACTTCTAGTTATAGTAATACTTGAAGCCTAATACATATCATTCAGGTAGATTTATAGCAGAAATTCTTATTACTTGGATAGACCCCAAAACCCCAAGCTATGAATTTGATTTAATTTATTGTGATTGTCAGAGTAGATACACTTTAGACTCCTGCTTAGGTTAATAGAAATAGTCTCTGCAGGAGTTCCCCTTTATCTAGGATCACAGAGACTCCTCACAAATAATATTCCAAAGGAAGTAAGGAAATGATATTACTTAAATCAAAATAAAGCAAAACAATTCATCATGAAAAAAATGAGGACCCTGAACAAAAGTCATGAGAGCAACCATAATCTTTAGGAAACTACAGATGTTGGAGTTAGGAGTCATCAATTTAAAAAAAAATCTATATTTTCAATAAGTGACATGTGAGTATAAAATGCATATAGATATTCTTATATATGTCTTCAGATATAACCAACTCATTTGAACTAAAATAATTTTAACATGTAGAAATGAAAAATACAAAAAATTATGAACTCAAGGTACAGATTTCATATCACTTTAAAGCCCTTGGATATTTTCACCCACGTAGCCTGCCATCAATCATGATTGCATGTCCATCCATAATATGTGCTATCATTTTGCTCAAAATAAAATTATGTTATTCTTTTGTAAAAAGGTAATATATTAATTATTTCATATAAGATTGAGCAAATGGAGAAGTTAGAGGTTTCAGCATCTCATCTCATTTCTTTACTTGTATTGGTTGAATCATTACAAATGGGCAGCAGAACAATTTTTATAAACATGTATAGCTGTTGAGGCCAAAGATAACAGTAGGTCAGGATTAGCCAGGCATAAATGCACAATTGTGAATACTGATTTCTATGCTACATTTTTTGAAATGAACAAGTGTTGCTACTGCTATAGAGAAACACTGTAGAATAATCAAGTTCATTTTCTGAAAAAAATTAGAATTTTCAAAAATATACAAGGGAAGCTCCTTCTCAAGTGAAGCATTTATGCCTTTTTTCCAATATGAAAATGAGTGCAAAGAGCGTAATATGGTATTTTTACTATATAATTAAACTTTATCGAAAAAACCCTGAAAATTTATGTACCATACATAATTCTAAGCATTTCATGTATGGCATCTTCTAACTCTCACCATATTTCCAGGAAGAAGGCATTAATATCTATATTAAACAATTAAAATACACTCAGACAAGGTAGATAAATTATAAATGATATAATATTATTTAAATCCAACTACTCTTTTGAAAGCTTCTAAATTTTAAGGGCAGGAGATACGGTACAGTTGATAAAGGGATTCTTGAACAAGTATGCGGACCTGAGTCTGAATTCCCAGCACCCATATAAACTCCAGACCTCGTACCACACATACAGAATCCCAGCATTGGGGAAGCAGGGGCAAACAGGTCACTGGAGCTCATTGGCCAGGAAGCCTCGCTAAATCAGAGAATTCTAGGTTCAGTGGGAGAATCTGTCTCAAAATATAGCATATTCCCTTAATCTTATTGCCTCCACATATATGTGTATATGTGCACAAATGCACACACATTAGTACAACCACATTAACCATCACAGAAGTTTACATATGTACACACATAAACACATATACTAAACATACACAAGCATATCCACACATCAAAAGTCCCACAGAATTCCAGCTCCTTAATATAAAAACAGTATTATTTCATATACTACATTTTTAATAAACCAGTGGCTTCATTTTTACTGAAATTAGCTGCTGCTGGAAACCATGTAGAAGTCTATTATTTGTGCTGCTGCTGGCTGTTATGGACATGAAAGCCTCTTTTGCAATGGTGCTATTGATCTCTGCAGACTCATAATTGAGAATAAGAGACATTGAAGGCTTCTGAGAAAACCCCCTAAAAAAGAAAGAGTCTAGATAGGAAACCATTGAAGAGAGTCCTTAAAAACTGTGATAAAGATGCTGAAGTGTAGCTCTTCACAGTTGATGGGTTTTGGTGGGGGATGGGAAAAGACTCAGCTATCTTTAAGGGCTAGCAGCCACTAGGAGTTTTGACCATGCCTCAAAGAGTATAGGCATAACACAAATAAAACTTGACATATGTTTTGTGGAGGAGAACAAGGATAGGAATGTAGACCTGGGATGCATGTGAATCAAATGTGATCAAGGTGCATTTTATATAATTCCCAAATAATCAATTAAGAATATTATGTTAGAAAAAATCGTTTTTTCATCTAAAAGATTTCTATGAATCTGTCCTTCCATTGTTTCCCATACATTTGGCAACTTACTAAAGAAAGTGAGAGAATATTGTTAGGTCATATATAACTTATCCTAAATATAAGTTATATATTGTGAACAATTACTCACATTGAGACAAAAAGAGCCCAATAAATATGATTTATGTAAGATCTAAATGATCTTGCTAGCATAATGGTCAATTACAGGAAGTTAAATATAATTGCAAGAAAAGAGAGACTATTTTTGCAGAGAGAGTTACAGATCAATACATAGCAGCAGCAGCATGCTAGCTGTGAGTTAGTTAGCTGGGTTCTGTATTCAAACTCATTTTAACTAAGATAATTTAAAAACAACCACAGTGTCGAGATAGAGCAACTCCTTTGTTTGCTTCTTCTCCATGTTATTAGGAGAAACACAGAGAAATGGAAAAAAAACTATCTTATATGAACCAGTGTTCCAATTAGATCATAAAATCATAGGAACACAGGGACAACTAAGTGTGGCAAGTAAGAAATACACTTTCAGAGCATCTTTCCTTAGGAAGATCATTATACCATCTGTCAGGAATATTTAACTGAATTCTGTATGTCTGATGAGAACCTAGGGTACGTTACTTTTTGGATTATACAGTGAATGTATTTACATCTGTTAAAAAGTATGTCTAGCAAGGAGCACAAGCAAAACTAGACCCAGAGATAATGCATTGTCTCTAACCACCACTTATGTACTCAGTTTTACTAGAAAAGTAGGCTGACCAAGGATTTACAGCTTTTAAAATGAGACAAGAGCATTAGTGAGAAAGGCAGACTATAATTACCTTAGAATAGGGTCCTAAGAACTAGGCTCAAAGGATAAAAACTAAAGTTCAGGCAAAATGGTATTTTTAAGTAAATTATGTAAATAGGGATGTCTGATTCAAGATTTCAGAGACTACATTCAAACTGAAGAAAGACAACTGGTTAGTAGATGTGGGGAAAGGGCGGCAGCTCAAATAATATGAGTTTCTACCATGAAATGAACTACAGAGCTCCCCTTCCTTCACACTAAGACATGAAAATTCCCAAGTCCCCCTGTCTTTCTTTCTCCCTCTGGAGAATTTCTACTGTCAGTTTCAAAAGCATGTTTCAACCAGTCACCCTCAGACTCTAGCCTGCTAAATCTGTTCAAATGCCAGAATATGTCATCAGCCCAAATTCTTATCTCTCTTCTAAAAATCACATTCCCTAGTCACCCAAGCAGAAAACCAGTCATTATGAGCTCCTCCTTTCCCTCCCCAGTCATTTGCTAACCCTTATCGTCCTGCTCTACACTGTATGTTTTACAGCCATCTCCTCTTTCCTAGTACATTCTCACTTTATTAGTCAAGCCCTCACTATTTCTAGCTTAAGGCCCCTTGTTAAGAAGTTGGTGTTATCCCTCTCTTTAATCTTACCTCAATTCTATTTAACTAGTATCTGACAGCTGAACCAATTTTTCTCAAAAGTAGGCTTGATGACACATCTCCCTCTTCAGAAATCATTACCTCCCACAGAATTATGGACAACTCCTATCACACTGGGATATGACCTAAAAGCTACATTGAACATTTCATTTTTTTCTCTCACTATCACAATACATGCAATGTTCTCTATTTCTGTCAAAGTATTCTCCTTATATCCTTGAAGTTTTCTATCTTTCTAGAAACATTAATATCTTACCTGAGATATCTCTAATTTTCATCTTTTTGTCAAAGGTCATTTCAAATACTACTTACTTACTCTAAGATACACTTATGTATGTGATAGCTTCATTTACAATCTGTCCTAGCTTTTGAGTTTTTGCATTTTCTTAAGTCTACATTACAACTAACTTTGTTTTGTTAAGTATTTGAATGTTTAGAAGAATTTACCTAATTAGACTTCAAAGGCCTGATCACAAGGACTATCTGTTATTTGTCACTGATGTTCTTGAGTATCTGGTACTATGTAAAGATTCCATAAATAGAAATGAGGTTTTCCAATTGGTCATGACATTTTTTTTCACTGTGTATATGTCATCTTTCATCTTAAGCTGATATTCTGGCAAAAATGTGACAAGTTTAGATTCTATGTATAAATATTACCATGACAGGACCACCATATATTTTCTCCTGATAGTCCATATCAGGATTTAATATACCTGAAGAAATAACTCACATAAATATTATCTCTTTGGTGAAGAAGATACATCATGTTACAAATCAATCATGTGCATACAACTATTATTTTTTGAATGTATTTTTTAAAACTTGTCATCATACATTTCCTTCTGTCAGTCTATACTCAGAGTTTAGTAATCTTGAAGAAAATAGTTCCCATAAATACTAGATTTCAGGGCCAAAAAATATACACCATACTTACAAATGAATATCTCCACACCTATTCCAATAAGTATATACCTCCTAATTTTATAATCCAGTGGTTCACACCTTCATAATGCTGCTACGTGTTAGCACACTTCTTAATGCAGTGAAATACAACCATAACATTATTTTCATTACTACCTCATAACTTTAATTTTGCTACTGTTTTGAATCCTAGTGTAAATATCTGAGATGGAGGATATCTGACAGGCAACCCCTGTGAAAAGGTCATTGACCCTCCAAAGGGGTCATGAACCACAGGTTGAGAATTTCTGCTAATCCGTTCTGTATCACTCTTTGGTAAAGAAACATTCAAATATATAAGGATATTGGGGTCATTCTTATTTAAACCGCCACACCAGGTTTATCTAGATGGTTCCATAGTAATTACAAAGACCCTTATATGAGATAAAAAGATTACATATGAGGTAAGATACTATCAGTAGTACAATATAAATTAATAAAGCTGGGAATAGCAATCCGTAGTGGAGTATTTTAATCTACCAGCCTCACAGTTCAGGATTTAGTCACTAGTAACACACACACACACACACACACACACACACACACACACACAC
>NW_021613978.1:0-4766 GCF_004785775.1 Grammomys surdaster | reverse complement strand
GGTTTGGTTTGGTTTGGTTTGGTTTGGTTTGGTTTGGTTTGGTTTGGCTTGGTTTGGTTTGGCTTGGTTTGGCTTGATTTGGCTTGGTTTGGTTTGGTGAATTTGTTTGTTTGTTTGTTTGTTTGTTTGTGGTATTTTGTTATCCCACCAACAAGCTAAAGGAGTAGTTTTGGACATAGATGATTTGGAACCGGTGGTGGGTGTGAAACCAAGATAAAAACAGTGGTCAAGGCGGCGGAGCGGCAGGACGCGTTGAGGGAGTTCGTGGCGGTGACGGGCGCCGAGGAGGACCGAGCCCGTTTCTTCCTGGAGTCAGCTGGCTGGGGCCTGCAGATTGCACTTGCAAGCTTTTATGAGGATGGAGGGGATGAAGACATTGTGACCATTTCACAGGCAACCCCAAGTTCAGTGTCCAGAGGCACAGCTCCTAGATCCTTCTGATGGAGAAATTAAACTCCGATCTCAATGGATGATCTTCACGCAAACAGATGATGCCTAAGATGAGAAATCGTTCAACTTTCAATATCAATGGATGATGATCTTCATGCAAACATATGATGCCTAAGATGAGAAATCGCTCAACTTTCAATATCTCCAACTTTTGACAGGTTCTTATCCATGATCATGCTTGGAACCAGCTCCAGCTATGAATTCAACCGTCAAATACTTTAGACTTCACCTTGACTTCAATCAAAGCACAGGTGGTACACCTCACCTTTCATGCAGTCAGATGCCCTGAGACACAGTGTGCACCATGGCATGACAAATGGCTCCTATGAAGCAGTAGAGGAGGTGGATAGTGTTTCAAATGAGCATGGAGACAAGAGAAAACTGATTGAGAGGGATACCTAGTTGGACATGAAATGTGCAATTACTTTGTTTAGCATGGAGATTCTCTCCATTTCAAGCAAATTTCACTACCATCAAATGTATAGGTACATCTGGAGGAGTGTGTGTGTGTGTGTGTGTGTGTGTGTGTGTTCCTGTCTTTCCAGATATAGAGTACATAAGAATGCACCCAGATGTCTCAGGTTGCAAAGCAACCAAGAGGATCACCAATATAGTGCTGGGGAGTGTTGTGAAGGTTTCTGAGTCTTGGTGGCAGCTGACGATCTCACCATGCCTGGAAGGTGCTCTGAGGCCTGATTTTCTATGATGACCTACATGCTATGGTACTTTGTTTATAGGATTTCTGAGATCACATGGCTGGCGCAATTGTGACACAACCAGCCATTGTGAACCTACCTAGAGTGCAGATTGAGGAGAGAATCATGAGCTCTGACATGACTCCAATAACCTTTGCTCGGTTCTCAGGTCCAAGAGGATCTGAGAAGGGTATGACACTCCCATATATACACTGCTCATGTGCAGATAGAGGAATAGTTTGTCCTTACTTACAGCCTATGATGTAGAAATGACTTGCCAAGGGCACCTGGGCCTAGTAAATCCCTGACTGATTTTCTCCTGTGCCTGTGTTCATCCTCAGCAAGCTGCTCTCTACTCTGTGGTTTCATCTTCCAGAAGTACAATGCCTCCAAGTGTACTTAAAACAGACCCAAGAAAGCGGTCTCTTAGTACAAAAATGCAGGACTATGCCTGGCTATGCTGGTCCTATGATGGCATGGGCTCTCAGGCTGATTCCTCTTGAATTCGGCATTGTTTCCTTCACCCACACTTCTCCAGCCTCCTTGCCAAGCCTCCAGAGACATTCCTTTGCTCTCTACATGTAGTCAAGGAATGATACTGTGGGATTGGATTTCTGGTGAGATAATATATTATCAGCAACCCCTAAAATTTGTATATTGATAATATCTTTATTTCAAAGCATATGATTTAATCTGCAAAACAGTTCAGTGAGTTAAAGTATTTGGTGCTAAGTCTGGGGGCCTTACTCCATTCCCCAGGACAGGCATGGTGGAAAGAAAGAACAAACTTCTGCAAGTTACCATCCATGCATATAATGTTCATAAACATTTTTCCTTTAACGTAAAGGATATCTTTTTTTAAAGGGCTTAGACGTAAAAATGCATTCTAGTCTTGTGCAAGAACCTCTCACCATGGATGCCGTCACAGTCCTTTTAACTCACAGCCAGGATTTTGGTGTTGATTAGGCATGTTCTGTTTCAGGTTGGCAAGCAGAAACAATTTACTGGTCTTTTATAACCCAATTCTTCAGGGTATTCCCAAGCTGCATTGTAGAGGGGGCCCTGGGTACAGTCTGAAACCTTCCACGAAGGTGTCCCTTGTGTGTATGTGGGCAAGACAGGCTCAATTCTATTCCTTCTATAGTGGGGTCCTCAGTCTGGGTCTCCTTGCTGGAGAATGGAGGAAATCTATACTGTGATATACTGTTGTCCTTTGAACCAGTGGTAGTCACATTGTGGAGCTGTCCCGTGAGGCCCTAATGAGGTGATGTTTGTGAAAGAAATGTGTTGTACTTTTCACTGGGTATCTTGGTGCCCTTACACTGGGATTACTCCAGAGAGACATGAGGAGGACATGCCTGTAACATCCTTACTCTTTGCATTGTTAGAGCCAGTTTGGACACATCCATGGATGACTGGCTGGAATAGATTTCCACTGACGAATCCTCTGAAGGTTCTCTGCTACAGCTTTCATCTGAGGGGTTACTGCTCTGTCTCCCCCCAGATGCTGCTCATGGAGAGAGCCTTGTAGACAAGCTGAAGGCAGGCTCTGTGAATGGGATTTGTCTTCATGTTCAAGTGTTTCAGGGTGGATGGCCTATTGTACCTCATTCAACACTCATTTCCATCCTAAGGCTTTTCAGGTTGATTGGGCAACATGGAGGTGGGAAGGGTAGGAACACTAGAACCCTTCTTTATATTATAGCCTTTTGTTGTTCCATGGTTAGAACTGTATGTTTCAAGGCTTGATCCCACTGCTGGGTTCATATTTTTGTACTGAGTTGTCTTCCCAGGGTGACTGTTGTCTCAGCGTCAAAAATGTGACCATCACATGGTCAAACATTTAACACCTGTAACCTTTATTTTATGTCTCTATGCTTATATACCATGATGCTCATCATAAACGTTATAGTGACAAAAAAAAAAAAAAAAAAAAAAAAACCAGTGGTCAAATTCACCCCAGTACCCCAAATGTCACATTGACCAAACAGGCCTAGAAAGTAGGAGGTCATCCCCAGACTCAGTATTTTCCAGAAGTCAAGAGATCACCAAGCGATGCAAAGTTTCTTTAACTACCAAACAAGTGAGTCTCTGAGGCCCATGGAAAGCTCCCACAACCTTAGGCTACGTCTCAAATTGAAAAGCAAAACAAAAAGGCACTTCCTTGAGCCCCTGAGACCTTACTAGGCCACCTCTGAGTTAGGTCATGCAAGTTACTGTGGCTCCAGCATTTTGGCTGTGTGGGATGTGAGTTCTGTCTGAATGGAAAAAGGCCTCCTATCTGGAAGTCAAAACATGTCAGAATGAAACAGAAGGGATAAAGATGAGAAGTGAAAGAAATGTCTGCCTGAGGAGGCAGATGGCCCCACCTACTGAGAGCCAGGACCAGTGAGTATGTGAGAATAAAGGGGCTCTGAGTAGAGGGGTCAGGACAGGGTTCCTCATCCTGGGTTTCAGCACCAGATGTTAGATTTCTCAGGCAGTATAAAGAGAAGTCAGAAGGAGACCAGAGCCTGACCTCAACAGATGAGCCTGTGTTTATTAGGACATATAGTGAGGTGTACCTGGAAATTGAGGGGTCTGCCAGGGGGAAAGGCTAGCTATGACCCTTTACAGGGACAGAGTGAGGGGCTTGTGAATGAGAAACTGTTGAAGCTCTAGGGGGCTACTGCAGTCTTTCCTTCCTGAAATTATTTGCCCAAAGTGGGACAGACTATCTTGGAAGATAGGCTGTCTCTACAGACATTCCTTTCTGAACTGTCCTTAAGGCTGAGCAAACTCATCTGTCAGCTCGTGGGAAACATGTTTTTACAACCAAGGTACTTGATCAACTTGAACAACTATTTATCACCAATGATTTTCTTCTTGGTAAGAAAATTCTCTCATTATAAAATCTCAGACCTTGGTGACCCATACCTAATCTGAGCATTTAGGAGGTAGAAGTAATGGATACCTATGAGTTTAAGGCCAGTCTGTCTATGTAGCAAATTCTAGGTCAGCCAGGACTACATGGTAAGACCTTATCTTAAACATTAAAAAATAAATAAATAAATAATTTTCAGGCTTTGTTCAAAGCAGAACTTACCTATAGCCAAGAGAGACAGATCAGTGTTGTTTTAGCCTAAAACGTAAATGATGATCAAAGTTCCTTTTCTATCCCCATCCAGAAGACATCTGGGAGGATCATAGCCACTCCAGCAGCTATCATGGTACCAGCAGATCCTGGATTTGTCATTCCAGTGATTAGTTTTCATTCTATCACAGGTAGTGGCTGTGTCTTTTCTATGTTGGCTGGAGTCCAGTTGCACAGTTTGGTTTGACTAGTTTAAAATAATTTGTGCAAAAGAAATAAAGGAAAGGCAGGAGGTGTCCAGGCTGCTCCAAGCCAGAAGGGTTGTAGAATATGGGAGAGAAGAGAGAGCGTAAACAAAAATCTTCCCAGGTGGAGGAGATGGAAAGATTTTAATTTCTTTGCCTAAAACTTTTTAAGATGGGGGAAATTTGTATTTGAATGGAATATTGACCCTGGGTTAGTTAGCTATTTCTTTTTTTCTTTTTTTTTTTTTTTAAGATTTATTTATTTATTTTATTTATGAGTACACTGTAGCTGTCTTCAGACAC
>NW_021613977.1:0-4996 GCF_004785775.1 Grammomys surdaster | reverse complement strand
CTCCTCCTTCTCTTCCTCCTTTCTCCCCTACTCAACCAGGTAACTAAAAAAACCCGCCTACCTCTAATCCCGCCATTAATTGGCTGTAGCCATTTTTATTTAACCAATAGTTTTAAATTAAGGTACAAGGTTTACACAACAAAAACTCACTTGTAGGCCTAGCTAGACCTCTGGTACAGAATTTAGCATTAAAATACACAGTAGTAGAACAAACCTCAACAGGACATAGGTGTTGTGGCCGAGCTAGTCAGCTGTGCCTGCTTGGTGGGCTTCTTATCAAATAAATGCTAATGTCCTGCTCTTGCAAAACTTTGATTTTCCAGCGCTGTTGACTATTAAATGCAAATGCAGGGTGCAGGAGAGATGGCTCAGCTGCAGTCTTCTGTTTCCTCCACAACTGAATCGCACATTTTAGATCCGACGCAGCGTTTGCTTCTGCCCATATTAGTTATTCGTTGATTTCTGTAATCCACCTTATTATCTTTTTAGATTCTTGACATTTTGAGACACAATGAATTTGCCTCTTCTCTTTGTTCTTACACTTGATGTGAACGATGAGAAGCTCTCAGCTGAAGATTCCCATGGGTACCATGTCCGTCAAGGTCTGCCCCAGTGTGTCTGGGAGCAGGTTCCATGAGGATTATCACCACACCCACAGAGCGAGGCCCCTCCCACTGTCCAGCTGGTGACCCATCCTTCTCTTTGTGCCAGTACACCAGACTATGCTTCCTTCTCCTGATAACTTTCAAATTTCAGATTTAGTCATAGATTTGCAAAGTCTGTCACACTTCCCTTTATCTGTTGTCTTGTGACCATGACTACCCAAGGCTTGGGACCAGATTGATGGCTACATGCCAGCAAACACATGGTGACCCACCGAGACTGTGCCTGGTACCTGAGATTCCCTTCATGATATTCTTGAATGAGTTCTGACTCCATACCTCAGTGGTGACACTCACCTTTTCTGTATTCACAGATAAAATATATCCTATTTTTAGGATATATTTATCCTATTTTTTTTCACATGTATTATGTGGAACATGTACACATGTGTGTTCACATGCGTGGGCACATGGGTGTGCAGACCCAAGCCTGACATCATGAATCTTCTTCAACTGCTATTCCATCTTACTCTTTAAGGCAGAGTCTCTCGAAGCCAGAGCATGGTTAGTCTCACTAGCCAGCTGCTCTGGGAATCCTGTGTCTCCCCCTGGAGGCTGAAGTTACAGGTAAGCTACCATACCTACTTACAGGGGAGCTGGGAACCTAAACCCTCATCCTCTTGCTTCATAGTGAAGCCATCTCCTAAGTCTTGAGTTTTTGAAGCTTCTGATAGCCGTTGAGCCTTCTCTGACATCTCAGGAAGTAGGCAGCCTAAGAATGATGTTCTCTGAGTATCTGTGGGATGGTTTTAAAGGGCAGACAGGAAGAAAACTCGAACTGAGAAACTTTCATGTTTTGAAGATATACATTTCAGTGAGACACACTTGGTGATGACGAAGAATCTTTGGGGTGCTGAGCACTTTGATATTTTACTGCCACACATTGTAAAACCACACTGGCCTGGAAGGGGGAAAGGGCCAGCAAGAGGCAGGCAGAGCGTGGTGAGCAGGCAAGGTGCTCTCACTGAACCCCCAAGGTTTCTCTCCAAAAGATAACTTGGGGCAGTTTTTCATAGATCTCTTTAATATCAATTAGTTCTTTAGAATATTTCTATACATACTTGTTTGAGAACTGCTGACTTAGGAACATTTAAACACCAAGGACAGCCAGATCACACACTGAGAATCGGATGACATACATGTAGTTTGTGTGTGGTAAGACCCCATTAGTAGACATGTGTGAAAGAGGACACTTTGAGCCTCAAAAACAACCCAGAAAGATATCTTGCGGTAGGCAGCTTGAATACAGACAGTTGCTTGTAGGTTCACAGAAAAATAGGCTGAAGGCTGTGGACCTCAGCAGCTCTCTTCCTACGATCTTGACAGTCTATTTTGCCCTCAACTCTTTGGAGAATAGAAAGAAACGTTGAGTTAAGAATTCACCAACATCTTTATCGTCAAACACAAATTCTCCTAACAGAAAATGGACAGGTGGCATCTCCAGCGAACACAGTACCGTTCAGATCGCGTTATCGGGGTGGATTGTGATCAGGACTCTACCTACTGTGGTGGCCCAGATACCAATCTGCAACCAGTATGATTTCCTAGCAACAACATGCACCATTCTTGTGGTAACAGTAGCGGTTTGACAGGCTGATTCATTTCCAGGTACTGTGAGTGTCTGGCATTCAAGTAATCATGGCAATTATCTTCTTCCCAAGACTGCCAGTCCAGCCGTGCTGAGATCAGCGTTATTCATAGTTCCATGGTGCTGGCCTAGCACTTTCGCAGCATTGTGCCACAACAGGGGCAACTTACAAGTCATGGGTCTTTTGGACTTGGTTCGCCATTCTAATCAGTAAGAATAAGCTAAGACACCCTCTCTTGAATATAGTGTGCATTCAAACAACTGTCTGCCCCTGCTACTGATGCCCTTGGGCCTGGCCTGGGAACCAACCACATACCCAGATCCCCATGGCCATGAGGAACTGCCAAGGCATTACTGTCCTTCCCTTCAGCAGGGGCTGTCAGGAGCAGTACAGGCCTGAATTAACACTGTTTGGGGTGTCCTTGCCTGATACCTTCCTAACTACCAGCCTCACCTTTACTTTATGTCATAGGTCAGTGCCTAGCCTCAGGAGACTTTTTAAAGCTTCCATTCAACTGGTTATACTTGAATTCAGAAACTGTGGCTTATCATAGTACAGATAAATATTTGTCTTACGTGGAGAGTCTAGCTGGGCATTGGTATACAGTTCGGTTGGCTGACCCTTGTAGTCTTGAATTCCAACAATTTTTCCCACCAACAAAATGTACATGGGGAGAAATTACCACATCTAGTCTCTACCCAAACCCCTCCAGCTAAGGAGCCATCCTGACTACTCCCCTGCTTTGGTCTCACTAACAGTTATACAACGGTCCCCAACAGCAGTGCCCCGTGACCACCTCTGTACTACCCTGAACCTTCAGGTCTCCTACTGTGCCTCCCACCACCTGTAGCCCCCTACCCTCCCCAAATCTACCAATCTCACCCTTCAGGGCCCCCTCAGTCCTACTGGCCCATATACTTTCTGTAGCTGTCAGCTGTCCTTTGATCTTCTCTGTCACTACCTGTTGGTGAAAGGACATTTGTGTAAAAGAACATTCGATAGTTTTCAAAGTAACGTTACCAGGACCTAATCACACACAGTTATTGAAGCCAACCGTTCAGGGCTTTTGACATACACGTAGCCACACATCAACTAGTCCACTGTGTGGGAACACGAGTCACTAGGGTTTCCCTGGACAGTTAGGTTCTTCCCGGTTGAGAGCTATTAGAAAGGCCTTCTCTAAAAATTCCAGTTAGGCTGTGTGAATCCTCCAGCTTCGTTTCCTGTCTTGAATACGTTGTAGACTGAGAGTCAGTCAGCTGGCTGGTCTATGTAAAAACCTCCATCGCTTTGACTCAGTTTGTGTTGTGCTTACATATCTGTTTGCAGAGAAATGCATCTGAATAGAGAACCACTTGGTCCAACGCTAGACATCTCTCTCCTAAGTCTACACTCTCTTCTATTGGCTATTAAGATTTTCAGCATATAAATCTTGTTTTAAATATTTTGTGGTTCTTTTTAATCTCTCCCTCCATCCTTCCCTCCTTCTCCCCGTCCTCCGTCCCTCTCCCTCTTGCCCTCCTTCCCTCTCCCTTCCCCTACTGCCATCTTCTCCCTCCTGCCCTCCCTTCCTTTCTCTCTTCTTCTCCCTCCTGCTTTACCTCCCTTGCTCCTTCCTGCCCTCCTGTCCTTCTCTCCTCTCTCCCTCCCTCTCTTCCCCCTTTCTCTCCCTCTCTCCATCTCTCCCTCCTGCTCTCTTCTTCTCCCTCTGGATCTCAATTTATCTTTTGCTATTTGTTTTGGTTTTTCAAGACCACCCGAGTGTTAAGGTTACAGACATGCCTCACCACACTTGGCTTCCAGCTTTCAGTTCACTTGGCTTCATGTCTTGCTAAGGTAGAATCATAATGGCTTCATGCCCATGTCTACTCAGGATGCCCATCCTAGTAAGCTCATGCCCATGCATGCAGGTGCCTCCAGAGGCCAGCAGAGGGCGTCACATCCCCTGGAACTGGAGTTAGCACTATGAGCCCCCTGACATGGTACTATGTGGTTGCTGGGAATCAAACCCGGGTCCTCCAGAAGAGCAGCGGGTGTTCTTAACCACTGAGCCATCTCTCCAGTCTTCAAATCATGAGCTTCTACCCACATCTAGATAGCTATAGTTTTTGTTCTGTGAGGTTTTCTTGTATACGATAAACTGGAATTTTGGGTGAAGACTTTTGTGCAGATCAATTTCTTTTTTCCTGATGTGACTTTTCTTAAGCCAAAGATTACAAACTGGCAATTCACAGTCTATGGCTAACCAATACTGGCCAGGATCATTCATTTATGTGTTCTTTATGGCTGTTTCCGAGCCACCGGAGCTGGTCTGAGTCACTGAGACAGAGCCCACAGTGTTTGCTCTCAGGCTCAGAAGTGACCAGGAAAGCCTGTCAAGTGGGTACTTTCACATTGAGCAACACGCACTGCAGTGTGTTCTGATGGGGTAGAATGTTCCAGAACATAGTGTGACTGCAGCACACTTTACCTTCTCTCTCTCCAACCCCTCGCCTCCAGCTCCACCTCTGCTCTCCTACCATCTACACTAGTGAGCGTGTGGCTGAACTGCCAGCTTTGCTTTCTACACCAGATCTGGCTCTCCCACCCGTGTAGAGAACCATTCCCGCCTGGAGTGAGAATCTACTTTATTTTGGAAGGGACGTGGATATGTATGGTTGCTTGAAAACATGCTGTTATGGTTTCTATTTTCATTGTCTTCCAGGAAACAATGAATTTCACAGAGTACAACTTCGGAACGGAGGA
>NW_021613976.1:0-1174 GCF_004785775.1 Grammomys surdaster | reverse complement strand
CATGCTTTCCATTTTTCACTACTTTGTAATTCATATAATGTACTATTTCTCCATGTTTAACTAATCTCAGTCACTGAGGCTGTGTGTGATTTCTGGCAGGGTTGGAAACATGCTAATCCTCTACCTCGATCACTGGTTTCTGACATGTCTTTGCAATTTCTAAATCCCCAAACAGAGATAGCATCTGTTACTCCTCAGCACTGAACAGGAGATGCTCAAAATGATGCTGAATTAGTGAGTACAACCCGGTATCAATAGCACTCAGGGGCTTTCTCCTTGATATCCTGGGCCTAACTCTTAAGTGCCTACCATAAGAGGCATAAGGGGCTCTGGCAAGAGAGTTGGGTCTGTGAATAGACAAGTGTTTTCTCTGTATTTCAGATGAGGTCCCACCTCTCTAAAAACAGGAGTGTGGAAGTAAAATGAAAAGGCCTTATTTATTTGGATAAACTATACCTTAAAAAAAAATCATGGAACATGCTATTTAAGTCAGCACAAGGGAAAGACTATGGGCCTTCAGAAGCTTTGGACCTACTGGATTTGTGGTGGTAACTTCCCAAGTGGAAAGCTGAGTGTAAAAATCTAACAGTAATTGCCAGAGAGGACAGTGGCACACAGAGCCATCAAGGACCACACTGATCCAGGGAGACCTAGTGACACTTCTGAGGAACTGATTTCCAAAGTACGTCACAGTAGAACCTGGTAGATGTGATTAGACACAGCATGACCTGGTGTGGTCATGTGTCTATGGTGTCAGCAGGGTGCCTGCCACACACACTGGACTACACTTCAATCCCAGCCTCCTCACACCAGCACCACTTACCACAGCCTCCACCGCAGGTGAACTGTCCCCCACCACCAGTAAAGTAGAGCACCTAGGAGGAGGGGGAAGAAGAGGGCTCAGTCAGCGAGGAAGCACAACACTGCTGATCAGGGATCAGTCATGATAGGCAGCAACTCAGTGGGGAGACAGGCACTTACTTTAATGTTTTCAATCTGTTATCATTTTGGCCCAGAATAGGTCTTTCAATCTCCAGGTCTCTGCGCCTAGACAAAAAAAGCAGCATCAGCATCATTTACAGGAAAACCATGGCCCTTCACGTGTCTCCTGGACATGTAATCTGGAGTCTTGACGGTTTAGGAATGCTGTCTTTTCCTCACATCTGAGTTTGGA
>NW_021613975.1:0-7305 GCF_004785775.1 Grammomys surdaster | reverse complement strand
ACCATCCCTGACCTCAAGCTGTACTACAGAGCAATAGTGATAAAAACTACCTGGTATTGGTACAGAGACAGGCAGGAAGATCAGTGGAATAGAATTGAAGACCCAGAAATGAACCCACACTCCTATGGTCACTTGATCTTTGACAAAGGAGCTAAAACTGTCCAGTGGAAAAAGGACAGCATTTTCAACAAATGTTGCTGGTTCAACTGGAGGACAACATGTAGAAGAATGAAAATTGGTCCATTCTTATCCCCTTGTACAAAGCTCAAGTCTAAGTGGATAAAGGACCTCCACATACAATCAGATACACTGAAACTAATAGAAGATAAGGTTGGGAATAGCCTCGAATACCTGGGCACAGGTGAAAGTTCCTGAATAGAACACCAACAGCATATGCTCTAAGATCAAGAATTGACAAATGGGACTTCATAAAATTGCAAAGTTTCTGTAAGGCAAAGGACACTGTCAATAGGACAAAACGACAACCAACAAATTTGGAAAAGATCTTTACTAATCCTTCATCTGATAGAGGGCTAATATCCAATATATACAAAGAATTCAAGAAATTAGACTCCAGACAACCAAATTACCCTATTAAAAAATGGGGTATAGAGCTTAACAAAGAATTTTCAATGGAAGAAACTCAAATGGCCGAGAAGCTCCTAAAGAAATGTTCAGTATCCTTAGTTGTCAGGGAAATGCAAATCAAAACAACCCTGAGATTCCATCTCACATCAGTCAGAATGGCTAAGATTAAAAACTCAGGTGATAGTAGATGCTGGCGAGGGTGTGGAGAAAGAGGAACACTCCTCCATTGTTGGTGGGACTGCAAGATGGTGCAACCACTTTGGAAATCAATGTGGCAGTTCCTCAGAAAATTGGACATAGCATTACCTGAGGATCCAGCTATACCACTCCTAGGCATATACCCAGAAGATGCTCAAGCATATAACAAGGACATATGCTCAACTATGATCATAGCAGCCTTGTTTATAATAACCAGGAGCTGGAAAGGACCCAGATGTCCTTCAACTGAGGAATGGATTCAAAAAATGTGGTATATTTACACAATGGAGTATTACTCAGTTATTAAAAACAATGAATTCAAGAGGTTCCTAGGTAAATGGATGGAACTAGAAATTATCATCCTGAGTGAGGTAAGCCAATCACAAAAGAATACACATGGTATTCACTCACTGATTATTGGATATTAGCCCAGAACCTTGAAATGCCCAAGATGCAACTCACAGGCCACATGAAGCTCATAAAGAAGGAAGACCAAGTGGGGGTGATTAAGTCCTTCTTAGAAGGAGCAACAAAATACTCAAGGGAGCAAATATGTAGAGAAAGTGAGGGACAGAAACTGAAGGAGGGGCCGTCTTAAGACCACTCCTCCTGAGTATCTATCCCATGTGCAGTCACCAAAGGTAGATGCTGATGTGGAAGTCAGGAAGTGCATGCTGATAAGAGCCTGATATGGATGTCTCCTCAGAGGTCTTTAAGAGTCTGACATATTCAGAGGCAGATGCTCACAACTAGCCATTGAACTGATCATGGGGTTCTCAATGGAGGAGTTAGAGTGAAGACTGAAGGAGCTGAAAGGATTTGTGGCACCATGAGGAGAGCAACAATACCAACCAACCACAGCTCCCAGGGTCTAAACCACCAGCCTGGGAGCACCTAGCGAGGGATCCAGGGCTTTAGATGAATATGTAAGAGTGGAGGGCCCTGCTGGGCATAGGTGGAAGAAGAGAACCTTGACCTCATGAAGACTGGACGCCCCAGGGGGTTGGAATTTTGAGGGTGGGGAGTTGGGAGTGGGGGGTAGATAGAGGTTACATCCACAGAGAAGAAGGAGGAGGGGTGAGGGGATCGGGGGTTCCTGGGTGGGTGGGAGATGGGGTAAGGGGACAACACATGAAATATAAATAAAACATCCAATAAAAAAAAAAGAACCAGAGCATCTTGAGTTTTGCAAGCAAATGGTTAGAACTACAAAATATTATCCTGAATGAGGTAACTCAGATCCAAAAAAGTCATTCATATGTACTCACTAATAAGTGAATGTTAATAAAAAAATGCAGAATACTCAAGACATATCCCACAGGACTCTAGTGAGGATACTAAGAAGTCAAAGGGGGTGGGGGAGGAATGGAGGGACTTGAGTGGAAGAGGGGACAGGTAGGGAAAGGGGGCAACATGATCAGATATGGGGGTAACAGGACTGAAATACTGGAGACAGCAGAAAGAATCCAAGCAAGCAGCCTCTGGAGGATGGAAGTAGGGGGACTTTCCAGGATGTACCAGAGACCTGGGAGGTGAGAAACTCGCAGGACTCAAAGGGAGAGTGGATGAAGTGCTCTACAGTGCATCAGGGGAACTTGTAGAGTCTACATCCAGTGGAGGGACAGGACATCAAGTGGAGAGATGGGGTTGCCATCTCACAGTCCAAAGGTCTGACTCAGATTTTTTCATGTCTGAAGGAACTGCAGAAAAAAATGGAAAACATGAGAGAAAGGAGGTCCAGTTACAGGCCCAAATTGGTACCTAGCTCAAGGAGGCCGCAAGACCTGAGACTTACTGATGCTGCGGTGTGCTTAAAGACAGAAGCCTATCATGGCTGCCCTTTGAGAGGCCCAACAAGCAGCTGAAAGCAGACACTAGCATCCACCCAATGGACAGAAGCCAGGAACCCCTGTGGTGGAATTGGGGAAAAGCTGGAAGAATCTGAGAAGGAAGGCAACACCATGGGAAGATCAGCATTCGCAACTGACCTGTATATCCAAGATCTCTCAGACACTGCACAAACAACAAGGCAGCGTACACCAGCTGATATGAGGCCCCCAACACATATACAGCAGAGGACTGTGTGGTCAAGCCTCAGTGAGAGAAGATGCACTTAACCCTGGAGAGACTTGAGGCCCCAGGGAGTGCAGAGGCCTAGTGGGGTGGGAATGAGTGATGGGGACATCAAAAAGATTAAAAGTTATCATACTTATAAATCTTATGTGAATCTTCTATAAACACTATAATATAATCGAATTTATATTGGATGAGATTCTGGCTTTTTCTACACGACCTTAAATTCTCAACATGAGAAACACATTTAATTCATCTCAGGGATGGCTAATTCATTCTGCCTTAGTTTTTACTATGTCAGCATAGGTCATTTCTGCAACTTGCTAATGTTTTATATATTTGAATAAAACAGTGACAAATGATAAATCTGAAAGTGGTAAACATTTTGGAGTTAAATTAGTGGTGAAAACTAAATTCACTTGGCAGTGTCATGTTAACCTGTCTAAATATGGGCTGAACAAGAACAATAAGCGTATCTAAATGAACAAGGGAAAGCCCTCATGGGCCTAACTACTATACAACTCAAGAATTTTGGGAGCAGAAAAAGTAGTCTTCCATAGGGAAGAACACAACAAATTGCTTATCCAATATAAAGTGGTTAACTCTGAAAATAAGAAATACAAATATCATAATATAAACTCAACCAGCTATATATAGGAATATTTATACAGACACACACACATATACACACACGTGCGCGCACACAGACACACACACAAAGACACCCACACAGGAAAAAACAATTAATGAAATAAATAGGTCATGAATTTAAAATTGAGCAAGGAGAAATATGTAAGAGAATTTGTAAGGATGAATGGAAAGGTGTAAGTAAAGTTGTTATATTATAATATCAAAAATAAAAAATGAAGAGATTAAAATAAACTCAAACCATGGTTTTATAAAAGGTGCAACATTTCCTTTATTATCATTTTCTCAAGTTTAGCATAGGTAGAATATGAGATTTTTTATTATGAGAAAAAAGATTAAGAGATTCTTATTCTTATTTTCTGTTTAATTTAATTTTCCCATAAATTTTTTTAGCAAGAATGATTATGTCAGAATCTTAGGATGTAATTTACTGGGGTAGTTATTGGCATTAGTTTCATATGAATCATACAATTGAGAATCAAACATTTGATCGGCTTTTCTGAGAACAATGCAATTCATGAGAAAAACTGTAGTTTGTAGTGATTAGGCAAGAAAATACAGCTGCTTCTAAAATAACATGCAAATTGTGATAAACAGTACAAATTTTCAATACCCCACCATAGATGAAAAGTTATAGGCTCGAAGACATGGAGATAAGTACTCTCATGATTTAGTTAACGAATAAGATGTTTAACATAGTTAGCCATCTTGGAAATGCAAATCAAAATATCTTTGAGATTCAATCTTTCACTAGTCAATGGCTAAGATCAAAAACAAAAATGAGAGCTAGTGAGGATATGTAGCAAGGGAAACACTCTCCTAATGGTGGTAGAAGTGTAAACTATAGCTACTTTGGAAATCAATATAGCACTTTCTCACATAATTGGGAAACTATTCTATCTCAAGACTGAATCATATCACTCCTGGACATTTACCCAAAAGGTGCTCCATCGTAATCAAGAACACTTGTTCAACTATGTTAAAGCAGCTATATTCACATCCTTGCCAGCATCTACTGTCTCCTGAGTTTTTTGATCTTAGCTATTCTGACTGGGAGCACATAGAGACGGACACATGGCTCCAGCTGTATATGTAGGGGAGGATGGCCTTGTTGTACATAGGTGGGAGAGGAGATCCTTGGTCCCATGAAGTCTGGACGCTGAGTGTGGGGGAATTTGAGGGTGGGGAGGTGGGAGTTGGGGGGGGAGGTGGGGCCACATCCTCATAGAAGCAGGAGGAGGGGGGATGGGATAGGGTGTGACCTGCGTGTAATTGTCTCACCAGCAAGAACACACGCGGACACCAGGATCCTTCTGCAGCAAACCTTTTATTGCAATGAAAGGAGGAAGACCCCGGGCCCCGAAAAGGCACTGTTTATATACCCTTGGAGCGGAGTGTTCATTTCTGATTGGCTGCTTACTCGTTACCCGCCAAAATGCCCCGGGATGGGCTGTGACTTGGCGTGCGCTCACTTCCCGCACATGCGCAACAGCTTGTTTATTGGGATGGGCAGCAGATGTCAGCACCATCTTGTAATGGCGATTGGTCTTGCCACCGGCACTATGGCGGTAGCGGCTTCCTACAATAGGGGATTCCTAGGTGGGGGGTGGGGTAAGGGAATGACATCTGAAATGTAAATAAAATATCCAATAAAATTTTTTTAAAAGCAGCTATATTCATAACAGCCAGAAACTGAAGATAACTAGATGCCCTTCAACCAAAGAATGAACTTTTAAAAACTGGTAGATTTATATAATATAAAGAACTAAAAAAAAAAAGCATCCTGAGTGAGGTAATTAAGATCTAGAAAGACAAACATTGTATGTATTCACTTATAAATGGATATTAGTTGTGAAATAAAGGAAAATCATACTACAATACACATACTCAGAGACATTAAGTAACAAGGAAGACTTCAAGGGAAAAGTGATGATCTTCCTAGGAAAGGAAAATAGATTAGATTTAACTAGGGCATGTGTGGGAATTAGAACAGGAACATCACAGGTATAGGGGGAAATGAATACTGGGACAGACAACTGGGATGAGTGGGCATTTCCGGAGTGTGGTAGAAACCTAGTACAATGGAAATTCTATGGAAAGTATGAGTGTTACACTCTAGCAAAGGAGGATCTGAAGCTTGAACCAGCAATCCTTTACAGCCAGGCAAGGCCTCAAGTGGAGGGATTGGGACACCAACCAAGCTACAAAATCCCTTACCTATAGTTTGTCATGCCTTCAGGATGTACTGGGACTGAAGCATAGTACAGATGTCATCATAAAGGCCAGAGAGACTTCTTCTAGCAACTGATAATAGTAAGTGCAGAGTCCCACAGACAAATATTAAGTAGAGCTAATAGAGTCCAGTGCAGGAGCTGGAAGAAGGATTGAAGGAGCCAGAGGAATCATAAACATGGCACACAGAATCAAATGACCTGGAATGACAATGTAATCCAGTGTTCTTGTGGGATTCCTAACAGTGGAAGCAAGGGCTGTCTCAGACTCTTGTATGCTTTGTTTTTGAGATTCTTTTCTTCCTGCTGGATTGCCTTATCCAGCCTTAATATGAGAATATGTGTCTAGTCTTACTGGAGTTTTTTATTGCATTTTTAGTTCATGTCCCTAGAAAGCCTTCTTTTTTTTTCTGAGATGTGGTAAGGGGAGGTAGATCAAGAAGAAAGGGAATGTGGTATGAGAAGGGATTAGAGGGAATGGAAACTGTACTTAAGATGTAATATATGTGAGAAATAAATGAAAAGGACAAAAAACACTGACCTTCTATATAAATTTAACTCCAGAAGACTTTGGAATCATCTGCTTACTTTGAGCAAGGGTTATTTGGTTGATTTTTTTTCTTAATACAATCTCAGTGTTGATCATATTTCAATAATTTCATGTTATCAAGCCACATATCATATTAGTAGTGTCAACCAAAATGTAAGTATGTTTAAGGATCTTAATTCACTGTGACTTTCAACAATAATAAAGCCTATATCATAGCATATTTAAACTGTTACTTATAATTTATTTTCATTGTCTGCTTCTTTCAGTGTCCTTCTCTGTCTCTCTATGTTATCTTTATCATCTATCTATCTATCTATCTATCATCTATCATCTATCTATTTATCATTTACACATCTACTTTGTCTTTCTTCTTTCTTGAATTTTATTTACTATTAGGTTAAATTTTCTTTTTCTGTCACACCTTAGGAAGCAGAAAATTTTCCTTTCCTTGTACTTAGTTTTCGCTTAATTCACCATTCTTTTACAGTGGTATTTATTTTATTTTGATAATGTTGACTCTTCTTTCTTGTCTCACTCTCACTTCTCAACCTGGATTACCTTGTTCCCCTTCCCAAATAATAACTCCTGAAACTTTGTTTTCAGATTTTATATGTAAGTAAAAACACATGACACTTACTTTTTTGTTTGGTTAATTTCACTTAATATAACGATCCCCATTAATACAAACGTTCAAACAATCCACAGTATTTGTCCATTTAATTTCTGAAGAATATTGCAGACTGTATATGATACATATTTTCTTTACTCATTGTCTATAGCTGGGTACCTAGGCTGCTTTTAATCCTTGGTTATTGTGATGTGTTAAATGAGTGTGCTTCTCTCTAAGAAGAAGAATTGCTCTTTCATGGATCCTGTTGTAGGATCATCATAATGACCTTCTTGTCTTTTGAGGGCACTACATAGCAAGTACTAAAGTAATTTCACTGCTATACATTGCAAACACACACATACACACACACACACACACACACACACACACACACACACACACACACA
>NW_021613974.1:0-1448 GCF_004785775.1 Grammomys surdaster | reverse complement strand
AAAAAAAAAATGGGCTCTGTCTCCCAACAGCTGACTCCAGCTCTTACAATATTTTCATCATCTCTTCTGCAGGGACCCCTGGTCTATGAGAGGAGAAGCTGTGATGTAGATGTCCCAGCTAAGGCTGAGCATACGGAGTCTCTGACTCTCTACTCCTTGACAAGTTGTGGGTGTCTGAGTTAATCACAGAGGCTGTGGGTGACTATAAGAAAACAATGCTTCCCAGACACAGCTGGGTAGCATGTGGACTGACAGCAACTGAGGAGGGGTGCACAAGATCTCAGTAGGCTTAGGCCAGATAAAATCTCATCATGGAGATGGGAGGTGGGTACAAAGTTCTATGCTTAGCTGAGGAGCTACTGGCAATTGCCATTTATGGGAGCCAGTTAATACAAAATTTGGAGGAAGGCAAATAAACACAGCTCCTTAGGTTTATGCATGAAAATGCAAAGACGAATCTAGTAAAGAGAGACGCCTGTATAGACAGTGTGCAATTAGTTTTAATTGTCTATTTGACACAACCTAGAGTATCTGAGAATGGAGTCTCCATTGAAGTATTTCCTAAATCAAATCAGTCTATGGGCATGTCTGTAGAGGATTATCTTGCTTGTTAAATGACCCAGTCCACACTAGGTGACCCCATTCCCTGGGCAAGAGATCCCTGGGCTGTATAAGAGTGGAAGGGACTGGCTGAGTACAAGCAGGCAAGAATCCATGTGTTTTCCTTTCTGTTCTTGACTACAGATATGATACTTCAAGTTCCTGTGTTGACTTCCATTCTATAAAAGATTATTTATAAACCAAATACAGCCTTTTCTTCCCCATGTTGCTTTTTGTCTGGATATTTTATTACAGTAACAGAAATGAAACTAGAACAGATTGATGCTAACAGTCTGTCAGTAAGATGAGCAGCCTGGGTAAGCTGAGCTGCTGCAGCACGTATGAGTTTAGGGTAGTTCACCTCTGTTTTAATAAAACATAGGAAGGATTATCACTGTGTTACTCCAACAGGCTCATTGTCTGAAGGCTGTAATTATATAGGCCAGGAGGACCCGACAAAGAGCTCAACAGTTAATACAAAGCATTCAAAGGCCTCAAAAGTTGACTCATTCTCTATAAATACCCTTCCCTCAGATTCATGGTGGTCCATTGAGGTCATATATTTCTGAGTCCTTCTGTCTTAGGAAATATCAACCCTCTTCTGCTGGAAACGTCTTAAGAAGCCCTGTCGGATCTGCTTCGACTTGATGCAATAGACCACAGGGTTCATGAAGGGTGGCACCAAGAAATGCAGGTTAGCCATGAGCACTGCCAGAGCTGGGTAGCTGTGTTTCTCCACTCGGTGCAATACGGACAGTCCCAACTTGGGCAAATAAAAAATGAGAACGATACAGAGGTGTGAGACACACGTGTTGAGTGCCTTCAGTCGTTCCCCGGGTGATGCAATG
>NW_021613973.1:0-7829 GCF_004785775.1 Grammomys surdaster | reverse complement strand
TATGGCCAAGGGTCATCTGTTCTTTTATTAATTCTGTGATGGCCTCTAATTTTTCAGAGGATAGTGGCCATTGAGGAACCCACACCGGATCCTCTGTTTTCCAAGGTATGGGCAGGAATCCCTCAACGGCCCCTAGGAAAAACCCAGACCTTTTCTATCTTGTTTGTTGGAGGGTGAAATAAGTTTGACCCTTCCTTGCCTAAACTTGCCCAAACCACTTCCTTGTTCGTATCCCATTCTCGTCATCATTGCTTTAGCCTGTGAGGAATACGAGGTGATATGGGGTGACTCTATAGGATATTCATTGGACAGGGTGAAGCCCATACCTTGTAAAATATCTCTTCCCCAAAGATTAACAGGAAGAGGGAGCACATAAGGAATAAATCTTCCTTTCCTACCATCAGGTGCCTCCCAATACAAAGCAGTAGAACTGATGGTAGGACTAGATTGATACCCTAGCCCCTGTAGGGAATGGGAGGACTCAGTAACAGGCCATGTTTTGGGCCACCATTGTGTGGATATAATACTTTTGTCCGCTCCGGTATCCATAATTCCCTCAAAGCTTTTTCCCTGTACCTTTAGGATTAATTTGGGTCTTTCATTTAATGATATCATCAGATAAGCAGAATCATTTCCTGAGGAGCCAATCTGTCTTGTGTCTGTTTCTGTCTCATCTTCCATACCTGGCATAAGCAATAATTGGGCAATACGATCACCCTTGCTGATGGAGAACACTCCTTTTGGGCTAGAGGCCAAGACTTGCAATTCAGTAGAATGTTGAGTGTCTACTATGCCTGGCAAGACTATCAAGCCCTTTAGTGTAAGTGACGCTCGGCCCAATATAAGTCCCAGGGCCCCAGGGGTTAACATTACAGGTTCAACTGGGACTGGCTGGACTCCCATCTGAGGGATTAATAGGAAATCGGAGGCGGCGCGCAGGTCCAATCGGCACGGTTGCCCTGGGAGGACTCTGATCGTTCTCTCTCCTGAACTTCCTGGGTTTTGGTCCAACGGATCCCATATCTTTGAGGGCCCTGGGTCCGAGGGCCCGCCACTCCGTTTTTTTTGTCATCTAAAGGAGGGAGAAGCCGGCCCTTCATGTCTCTAATGGAACGGCATGAACTGGCCTTATGGTATCCTTTGCCACATCTGTCACAGAGCGAGGGAACACCTGGTTTCCTGTTAGCCGTGGGGCAATCTCTCTTAAAATGACCAGGCTTGCCACACCTATAACAGACCTTAAGATTAGTTTTATCAACTGGGCGTCTCTGTGACTGGAGAATGGCTGCCGCCAATCCGGCGTTAGTAAGTGGTCCACCAAGCTCTCGACAAACCCGCAGCCAGTCTTGTAACCCCTTATGTTTTCGTGGGGCAATGGCTGCATGACATTCTTGTGTGGCTTGCTCAAAGATTAATTGTTGAATCAGAGGCTCCATCGGACTAGTATCTCCAAAAATACGCCCCGCAGCCTCTGTCATTCTAGCCACATAGTCTGAGAAAGATTCTTGAGGCCCCTGAACTATCCTGGTAAGTTGTGTGTTGCCCTCTCCTTTCTTGGAGAGTGCCTTCCATGCCTCAATGGCTGTAGCTGCAACCTGAGCGTAGGCTCCCCAGTGGTAATGGGTTTGGTCGGCAGCATAGGCTCCCTGGCCTGTCAACAAGTCCATTGTCCATTCCCTCGGTTCAGGAGTGAGAGCGACAGCGTTGGCGCGAGCCTGTATTTGTGCGGCTTCGTACCATAACGCCTTCCATTCCATGTATTGACCCATGCTGGGAAGGGCTGCTTGAACAATCACTTGCCAATCTGCGGGAGTTAAGGCATTGCTGGCAAGTCTATCTAATTGTACCAAAGTAAAATTGGCGTTGGGCCCATATTTACGAACTGATTCGGCCAATTCTTTTAGTTGAGTAAAGTCTACAGGAGCGTACACTCGCCCTCCATTTTCTGTTTCAAAAACAGGGAGAGCTGTCCTGAGCTTCTTCCTGACTTTCTCTGAGAGCAGGGAATATCCCGAGTGAGGAGCGTATGGGGGAGGAGGAATTGAGGGGGCCGAGGGAACCGTTTTCTTAGGGGGCTTCCTCAGAGGCTTTCTGATTCTACGCTCATCAGGATGGTATCTCTCTGCCTCGTACTCTGCTGCTTCCTCGTCTAACTCCGCCTCCTCTGTAGAATCTAATGACTCCTCACTGGAGTCCCCAGAGGAACTCTCTGCACTGTCGATAGTCAGTGCCTCTAGGTTGGGGTAAAGCGAGCTTTTCTCATTAGGGGGTATCTCTCCTTTTTTAGAAGGGTTCTTTTCTTCAGCTGAAGGGTGTTCCTTTTCCTTTTGTTTCGGTACCTTTTTCCTACGCGCGCCCATCCTCTCACTGCGTTTGGTTTCTGACATGCTATCCTGAACATCTTCTAGCGTAGCCTGTCCTTTCCTTATGGCTATCTTACAGTTTTCATCTTGTAGGCAGTTCTTAATAAGTTTCCAGATCGCAACTGTGCCGTTACTCAAATCATTGTCATCGCGGTGCCTTTCTAAGTCCTTTCCCAGTTTATTCCAAGAGGGGAGAGCCAAAGACCCAGAGACGGCAAACCAGGGGGCAACGCGATCCACCTCTTTTATGAAGTTCCTCAAAGTCCTGTTAGCAATTTTAATATCCCGCTGTTTGAGTACGGCCTCCAAAGTAGTGATTACTGACTGTGATGAACCCATGACGGCCGCGGCTTATCTACGTCCGCCTTAGTACCGTCTCAAAAGTGAAAGTAACAGCGGCCCAGCCCGCGGCTTATCTACGTCCGACTAACGGCCGGGGAGTCAAGAGGAACTTTGTCCCACCTTTATCTACAGGAGGGAGAAAGAGACAAGACCAGTGTCACTGGCTATTTACTTCAGACTACTTTGCCACTAACAATGGCCACCGCGAAGACAGGGCAAAACAAGCACCATGAAAATGACAGCCAAGCACAACCCGAATATTTCAGGAATAGACATACCTCTCCGAACTCACCCCTGCAGTTCTGAATCCTCCTCTATCGAGGGGTCCTCCAAGGTGCTGACGATGGCAAGGTCAAGTGTCCCGGGTTTCTCGCACCAGTTGTCCCGCGCAACCTCCCGCCAGCAGGAAAGACGCGGCACACTCAGGATCCTTCTGCAGTATAAGCTTTAATGCATCTTGAGAGGGAGAGCATAAGCTTCACAAACGAGGAGGGACCCCAAGGGCCTAAAACCCTTCCCTTATATAGAGAGCTAAGCTCGCCTGGGACGTGGCAGTCTCTGATGGGCTCCTGTTGCCTCAGGCCACATGACGTGTTCCAACTGTCAGATTAATCAAGGCGGGAAAACCTTCCAGCGCATGCGCACAGACTTGTTAATGGCAATGATGTGATAAGGATAGCTTCCCACAGAGGTTAAGTGTTTTGTACTCCCTTATTGACTTTTCTTAGATCTTGTATTGGCTTGTAATCATTAGTGCCTGGCTTCTTCAGTTTCAACCCAAACTTTTGGGAAATCTGCTTGCCATTCACTGATATCTGGGGCTTCCGCCTTTGTCACCCAGGTTTTCTGTCTGTCTAATTCCTATCCTATCTTTTGCCTTTCTCTCCTGCACTGCGGCCAAAATCCTTCTCGCCTGCAATCTCACCTGCCTTTTCTCTCTTTTCTCTCTTATACTTTCTCTGCCTCCTTAACTAAATCTTCCAGTAACCTCTCAAGAAACACAGACAGTGGCTCGTTTGGTCCCTGAAGGACTTCTCTTACCTTGGCCAAATTGGTGGGCCATCTTGCTGCCCTTGGAGACCTGCTAGAGCCCGATGGTAGACTACCAGCCGCCCCTTACCTGCAGTTAAGGGGGAATCCATCCGGCATCAATCTCATTGGGAAGCTGCATAGGCTGCCCGTTGTCACCAGGAACGTTCTTACAAGCTTCTAACAGAATTCTTTCCTTCTCTTCAGTAGTAAAGAGAACCTGTAAATGCTATTGACAATCATCCCAGGTGGGCTGGAGGGAAAACATCAAAGACTCTACCAGTCATGTCAGATTGGCTGGTTTGTCTGGAAAGGAGGGGTGATTAGTTTTCTAAGAACCCCACAGATATCTTTTCTCTTTCTTGGGGGGGGGGCTAAATTTGTCTCTACCACTGTATCTAATTGACAGCAGGCTGATACTGTGTCACAGCTGTTCTTATTTTTTCTTACTCTAGCAATCATTTCCACCTGCTCTATCTTCTTTTCAACCATAAACATGAGTGAGTCAAAATTTCTGGAGCTCACGATTGAATTGCCAAATGCAGCCACTGTTTCACTATACTTTTTTTAAGTTTCTTTTTGCAATACTAGAGTGTAACCATAATTTTGAGAAACAAAACCAATTTTTAACAATGCAGACAATCTATTTTCTCTAAAGTCAACACTAAAATGCATTACTTTCAGGTTACAAAGTTGGCTGTCAGTTCTTATACATGAATGCATGATAGTGCAGCTTTTAATAACTCATAAGAGACATTGCTTTAAATCCTATCTCTATACATCTGGTTTCTGAATGACTCCAAACCTGAGTTACCAGCTTTAGGCCAACTTTCTTTTACCAAGGTTGCAAATTCTTAACCATACCCAATACCTTATAGGCCAAATAATCTATAACCAAGACATGCAGAACATTTTTATGCTTTAAAAACCAGTCATAAACAAAAATGAAGCAAATGCACAGCTTATATTTTTTTCAAACAAAATTTTCTTACTTTTTCTGGCTATAATTTCAGAAGAAGCACCTTGTCACCTGCTAAACTCAATAATCAATGAGACCAAGGCAGGGCTCTAAAAGTCAATTGAAACTGTTTTTTTGTTTTTACTTTTCTTTACTCTTAACGTCTTGTAAGGCTATTAGCCATTCCTTGAGGCAAAACTTTCTAGTGATATTGCTTCATGGACTCTCAAAAAAAAAAAATTACAAGCATACTCACTGCATGTAAACCTCTCATCTTAAAGGAACAGTAAAAAAAACCCACTCTTCTAAATCTATAATAATTCCATATGCATTTCTTGGAATGGCAGCTGGAGTAGGCAAGTCAGGTTGTAATTAATTTCTCCAGCATAATCATTATATAGCTCCTGGACCATAAACTGTCTCTTTTAAATGTCCTTGGGTCTGAGGCTGACCTGTCTTCCCCAAGGAAGAAGCAAGGCAATAAAACAAATTCCAGAAAACACCCTTCCAGGGACTAGTCAGAGTGACCATGACAACAGGAATGTCACACCAGCTTCTGCTGAGCCCTCTCTGAGCTTTGTCTTAACTCAAATGTGAAAGTTCTTAATTTGGGCCTATTTCCTGAGGCCTGGCCCAACGATTATCTCTCCTACACTGAGAACAGATTCCAGAGGAGTGATTCTTCTGTCTGTCTATGTCTCTATTTTTTTTTTTTTGGAGTCTTTCCTAAAATGACCTATGTCCCCAAACCCAGAACGTTCCTTAACACCTCAGCACTGTGAAAGCATGGCTTAGACTGTAGTTATCATTCTCATAAGCCAATTGTGTAACCAAGACTCCTGCCTGAGGGTCTCTAAAAATCCTACCTGTCCTTTTAGCGGCCTATCAAGGCCTTATTTGATCCCAGATAAAACTTTACACTGAAATCTCCTTTTCAATCTTGGGGGAAGAAAAGAAAATCAGTTTCTTTACCAAGAAAGCCAAAAAGTTCTTAGCCTCTCTAAGAGCAGCTTGTGTAAAGAATCATTTTTGCCAGGGCTCCTCCTGCTGTGTCTCACTTTCATCCACAGAGCAGGGGGACTTGCCTATAAGTTTTTACCCTTTTTATCTTTCTTTCTATACATGAAACATAGAACAGACATTTATTCTAATAAAACAAAGACAGACAACGACACACGTGGACAAATTTGGCGCCAAGGACTCACAATAGACATAGAAAGCATAACCAAGAATCTCTCCTGTAGGGGCCAGAGAGTTCTCTTTCTTTTGCTAACACACCGCGGAGATCAGACAATTGTTTTAGCTGTTTTTCTGCCAATGGCCATGTTAACTCATGTTAACTCTTGTTAACTCAGGATATTTAACACAGTAGATTCAGTCCAAAATAATGTCAGTCACAGTCCAAAAACACACAAACAGTTCATCAAGAAAACAGAAAAAGCACAGTCAGTTCATCCCCATCACGGGCGGTGGATATACCACATACAGACAGTTCTCGCTCCTGTCACAGGTGCAGAGACAGGTTACACAATCAAGGCATGAAAGACTGCTGGTGAGAGAACCTAATAACCAGATGACATGGCCAGTCCATGCTGGACCTAATTAACAGATTTCTTACATCACCAGCAATGAACAACACAGAATTAGACCCAGACACACACAGCCACGAGAGCTTCAACAGACGCCGTCCCAGGCGGCGGTGGCCATAGACCACCTTCAGACAGAGAAGGGGTCATTTCTGACCCTATCTCTCATACAAACGTACTCCAGAGTGTCTTCTAGAGAACTGTGGCCTGCAGTGTGCCGACACATCTGTCCCACTGCTTCCACTTCCCACGAATTCCCTCCCAGAATTCATAACCTGACCCTCTCCCAGGGTCGCAAATTGCCCTCCGTGGCTTGCCTGGTTCCCACTCCTGCCACGAGCACAGAAACCAGGCTACACAGTCAGTCGCCCCTGCCAAGGGCGCACAGAAACTTCACAAACACAGTACACAGACAGTTGCCCCACGCCATGGGCACAGACACCTCATAAGCACAAGCACACAGTCCATTGTCCCTATCACATCACGAGTAACACAAAACACAGACAAAACAACTACACAAAGCCGTCTCAACCGAGAAAGCCAACACCAATACAGAAAAACAGATGGCCAGGAGGTCTCTCACACCTCCTCTAGCAAGAGGACCACAGTGTCCTCCCCGGCCTCCAGACGGGCACCCACCAGGTGTCCCTGGGGTCCCTTCCTCTCCCGGGACGTCTCCCGGGTTGTGGCAGTGGTAACCATCCTAGCACGTCTGCTGGTCACCCATTCGCCTCCTGCCGAGACAAAAGGTTTGCTGTCTCTTATGGGACAGAAACAGCTGCCAAGCCAAACCACCGAAGTGCACTTTCCAGAATTCCAAACAAGACGGATAGACACACAAAAGACACAAACAAAACCGCGGTGCCCTTACCTCCCAGTGGGGGTCTCAGAGATCAGGGTGGTCGCAAATCCCAGACGAGCCCCCAATGAAGACCTCCGCAGAGGGGAGACCCTCTCTCAAGTCTCAGAAAGTCGCGACCACCCAGTAATCTACTCGAGACACCATATACCGGAGCAATTGCGAGGTTATTTATTAGGGCGTGACAACTAGCTGCCGGTCAATTCGCATGCCCACGCAGGAGCTGAATTGACCCCGACTGCCAGTTTGAGGGGTGTTTTTAAATGGAAAAACCACAAACCAAGGAAATGAGGAGGGGGTGAGGGGGTTGCTAGGGTGGTATAACATAAAAATAGTGGAACATTCCAAAGGAACCCAACCTACATGAGTCAGGATCAGATGAAAACTCTCTGTACGCTTATCTTTCTCAAGAATGTAGTCCTGTCCTGTCACTTCGGCCTTGCCCTGTCACTTCGGCCTTGCCCTGTCACTATGGTTCTCAGCTTGGTTCCACCTGACTAAATTGCATTCTTTCCTTTCTCTTTGCAGGTCGGCCAGTTCCAGTAATGGTGACTGGTCTTTCCACATTCCTAAAGAAAGCCTAAAGAATATTTTATATCTAAAAAGGATTCTATATACCCAGTATCCATAACTTTTCCCTCTACAGCCCCACATGGCCTCAGGACACTAGGTCTCTTGACTCAGTGCCACTT
>NW_021613972.1:0-7383 GCF_004785775.1 Grammomys surdaster | reverse complement strand
GGAAGAAAATCCTGTCTGGGTGCCAGCAAGATTAACCAGAGTTGTTGTGGAGCCAAGGACATTTTCTAAGAAGAATGAAGAAGCTGTGGTGGACACTTTTAGTTATGATGACTTATGAAGAAGTGCTAAGTATTCAGTTATGGGCAATAGTTAGATCTTGGCCCGTACCTATGCCCGTTCATGCTAATTCTACTGTGTTGCCATTGTTTACTTCTACTCAGTGTTTTATGGAAGTCCCATGTGCTATGCCTATGGGACAAGAGCCTGTTTTATACAATGCCACTGCATTTCCATTGAATTTTACTCTCTGCTTTACTACTAAGGCTAAAGCTCATACTCCATGTATCGTGCTCAGGAACACCACGTTAACAAACTGGGTGGATCCTGTCTCATTTAACAAGGTTGGTACCAGAGTCTTTGTTGAGGCACTAAAGCAGGTGTCAGCTGGTAAGATGGAAAGTTCAGGAAATATTGCTAATAATGACAGGGCCTTATTAAATATAACTACCATGTTGCTTCGGAGTAATGTTACTGCACCTTGGACATCACAATGGCCCAACCATAATACAACATACAAAAAAGTTTTACCTTGGTGTCCCCCTGATCTATCTTTTCCTCCAGTTGTTATGCCATGTCAATCTAAAGAATCTCCTGACATGGAGATTGCTTCAGGATTTGCCCTTTCACCTCCTATAAAATGGGCTGCTATCAACAAGACTGGTATTCGAACAGGAAGGCGAAATATATGGCCCTTTTATCAATAGATACTAACAAATATAGCTGGAGCCAGTACTAGCCTTTCTGCATTTGTTTCTATACAAGGTCTATATCATGTGATACAAAATGTCTCAGCCACCCGTTCTAATAATAGCTATCCTTATCTGGATAGGATTAAGGTAAATGGCGAGCTGGTGAGTTCATCTGCCCCAGCTGCCCCTGTATGTGTTTCACCCCCATTTTTCTTTATATTGGCTGAGTTTGAGAATAATACAAGTTTTCTGAACTGTAGCACAAATAATGTTACCTGCTACTTAGCTGAATGCTAGAATGGGTCTTTATCTTTGGCCTTAATAGTACATATACCTACTTTTGTACCAATTCCTGTGGAAACAGATCCAGATGATTTTCCTATAGCCACTTTATTTAGACAAAAAAGAGATTTTGGTATTACAGCTACAATTGTGACCACTATAGCAGTATCAGCAGCAGCTGCTGTGACTGCAGACATAGCAATGGCCAATCAAGTAAATGCAGCTCAAACTGTTGATGCTTTAGTAGAAAGAGCTGCGGATGCTCTGGTTACACAGCATCAAATGAATGCTCATCTCACTTCTGATATTCTTCTGGTTAATCAGAGAGTGGACCTTCTTCAAAGCAAATTGGAGGAGATTGTAGATATTGTACAGCTAAGTTGTGTTAGTCATACTAAACATATGTGCATTACCCCATTGAGGTATGATAATTCTGCTTTTAAAGATGGTAACCTGTTGTCTAATTTTTTAAAAGGCAATTGGTCTCAGCAAGCGGAGCGGTTGCAGAATCGTCTGTTGATGGAGATTACAGTACTGAATAGAACCCGCATCAATCCTATCACTATGGGAGATTTCACTTCTTGGCTAACTTCTACATTTTCCTACTTTAAGGAATGGATAGGGGTAGTTCTCTTTGGGGCTACAGTTTGTTGCGGACTGGTATTGTGTCTATGGTTGCTTTACAGACTTAAATTTCGTCAACAAAGAGACAAAATACTAATTGCTCAAGCATTGCTAGCCCTCGAACAAGGTGCATCTCCCGAAATTTGGTTATCCATGTTAAAGGAATAGCCAACAAACTGATCCCTCAGCCATTACACCCCAAGGGCTCAGCCCATTACACTGGGTCGGTGAGGAATCTTAGCCTGGCTGGTCCTTGTCTGTGTAGCTCTGGTACCTGAATATTGAGGCAAACAGCCCTTGCACCCCTGGGAAATGACTCCATTACACAGGGACGGGTGTTTACATCTCTATCTGTCTCCCTTAGCCCTTACACCCAGAAGACTTGTTTCCATTACACCTGGTAGGGTAGGGAAGACTGTATTTAACTATCAGTCCTTGATCGCTTATTCCCCCAAGATGGAATTTGCTTGATCGGGCTTGAGTTTGAGTCATGATTGGTACCACGCCACACAGGCCAAGGGCAGCTCCATCTTAATAAAACAAAAGAAGGAATAACAGCCTCGAACTTCAGTTCTTACACCTCTTGGGGCTCAGTCCCATTACACAAGAGAGAATGAGTCGAGCTGCCATAATTTTTCTCAGGCCAGCTGCCATTGATCCCAATGACGAGAGTAGGTTGATGCCATAAGCCAGGGACACATCATCTAGGATTATAGGTAGTGAGTCAACCCCATGACGAGAATAATGAGTGGCTATGACCTGGGTACACATTCTCTTACACAGAGAATGCCAGACATGGGTGCAACCCTCGTAGCCTAAGACAGGGAACTCGCCCTTCCTTATTAGAATTTTGTCCTGTTGATGCTGGCTATGGAGACACATCAACTAGCCTAAGACAGAGACATTGACCAGTGCCTGCTCTTAAAAAATAAAATAGGGGGAGATGTAAGGAGCCGCCATTAGAAGATGGCGCTTGGCACCGATGTTTGAGGTGGAAAACAACTGGATTCAGGGTCGTAAACACCTGCTGTGAGCCTGCGTATCTTTCAGATGCAGCTCCTCACCCTCCCGAGCGGTATGTAAATGAAGTTCTGCAAGAAGCACCAATTAGACATTTATACACAGTCATGATAACTATTTAAGCAACACCCATTCTGGGCTTGGGGTCTTTCGCTTTGCAATCAATGGTGTGTTCCCCAATAAAGTGCGTGAAGAAGGATCCTGTTGTTGCGTCATCCTTGCTGGCGAGGTGGGCGTGACAAGTGGTGCCGAAACCCGGGAAGATTTACATCACAAGGCACCAGCGAAGACCCCCGGACTTAGATACGGGAGGATTCAGAACTGATCGCACGGGAACGGCGGTACCGGTAAGCCCCTGACAAAGAAAAAAGACATGCTGGTTCTAGGAGTTCATCCAGTGATTGTTACAGTCATCCTACTGTTTGTTTTTGTTGTCGCTTTGGGGATTTGTTACTGCTTGAATTGCCATCGCCCAGGACATGAGTGCATCTGTTGGGAGTAGCTTTCTGACAGAGCTGTAAGGTGGGGGTTTATAACCTCGCAGGCTGACCTGTGTATCAGTCTCTTGTAGATAAAAGAGCAACATGGGATTTGGACACTCTGCGCCTGTTATTAGAGCCTTGCAGGAGCTTTTGAAAGAACGAGGGCTGAAAGTTTCAGAAACTACATTGAAAGGCTTCTTTGATGAAATAGATCGGATAGCTCCATGGTTTGCTCCAACGGGGTCACTAACCATTGACAGCTGGGAGAAATTAGGGAGAGATATTGAGAGAGAAGCAGAAAAAAGAAAGCTAAAAGCAGGGACAAAGCCACTCTGGAAGCTAGTTAAAGCATGTATTCAAGACCAACGCTGTGAGAAGGCAGTATGTGAAGGGCAGCGTGCACTGGCTGAGCATCAAGACAACATGTCAGAAACAGAAAAAGGAGATGAGTCAGGGGCCCATGCCCAAAATGAAATAGAGTAAAAATTAGGGGCATGAAGGGAAAAGAGCTCTAAAAAGGAAAAAAGGAAAACATAAGGATCCGGAGGCAGAGTGCGCGCAACATAACATCTACCTGCCTCTACAAGAGTTTGAACTTTTAGATAAAGTCAAGGTCCTCGACAAAAGAGGAGATAAAAGTTCCCAGGTGAACTGGGATAATTAAGTCCTCAGGACGTGGCTATTTTGCTCTTCTCTGTAGATAAAGAGAGAACAGGCAAGTTCGTGGTGTAGCGAACCGAAAGTGAATCTTTGAGAGGAATTTAGTTATGGGCGCTGCTAGTCGCACCCAATTTTTTTGGCTCTTCAGGAGCTGCTTTTATCAAAGAGTTTTAAGATAAAAAGCTCAACTCTGTTAACATTTTTGAATGAATGCGATACCATTACACCCTGGTTTGCGATATCAGGAAATCTTACAATTTCCTGCTGGGATAAGCTAGACAGAGACTTTGCTCAGGAACAGGAAACTTTGCAAAAGTTAGTGAGAAACTGTTTAGAAGATCAGAAATGCTGTAAGGTAGTTGAAGAGAGACAAACAGCCTTGGAAATGTTGCAGGAGCAGAGATTGGAGAGGGCTGCAGATGAGAAGGGAGGCCTCAGTTCCTCCAGCTTATCTTGAAGCCGCCCAGGCTCCTCTGCCTGCTCAGCCTGCCAAGGTCATCATTAGCATACTTTCTTCTGAAAAGCTAAGCGTTGCCAAAGAGTTGTGGGCTTAGCAGATAAAGACACTAACATGCTAGCTTGGCTCATAGTGAGCGGGGCAGTGATACTTTGCTGCCCCCGACTTTAGAGTGGCAGGGGTCCTAATAGGACAGTGCAGAGAAGTAAGCTGGAGTAGTAAATGGAAACCTGAATCTTTTTTTTTTAAAAAAAATTAAAAATTACTCTGAGGTAAAATGTTTAAATAACTTTTCATCTTTAAGCTTGTCTCTCTGACAGAGCTTCTGTCCTAAAGCTAAGAGTAGAAGCAAGATTATGAAGCTTCTCATTCATTACAAGGATTGGAGTATAAAGCCACTCCTAACATAAGTGCAAAAGAGTTAGTGTAGAGAGATCATGAGAGAAGAAAAGGTAGTTTTCAGCCTTATGTTTTACCATTACCAGTGAACCTCTGGAGAAGAGACATCCTAAAAGACATGGAATAAGACTAACCAATGAATACTCTGCTCAGAGTCAGAAAATGATGAAAGACATGAGATATATTCCTGGGCTTGGCCTAGAAAAGTTTCATCAAGGTATTTCCCAGCCTATTGAGACCAAAGGTCAGACCCACACAAAAGGGCTGTGTTTTTCCTAGAAGATACAATACCCATACCATAGAAATCAGAGGACGACGTGTGGGTTCCTCAATGGCCTCTAACCTCTGAAAAATTAACTGCTGCTAAAGCTCTAGTAGATGTACAACTAGCCCTTGGACATTTAGAGCCCACTCAATCTCCTTGGAATACTCCAATTTTTGTTATTAAAAAGAAGTCTGGAAAATGGAGACTTCTACATGATTTAAGGGCTATTAATAGTCAAATGCAAGTTATGAGAGCCATTCAGCGTGGTTTACCACTTTTATCAACATTACCTAAAGAATGGAAATTGATAATTATAGATATTAAAGACTGTTTCTTTTCAATACCTTTAGTAATAGAAGATAGACAAAGATTTGCCTTTACGTTGCCATCCATTAACCATGAGGAGCCAGATTACAGATATCATTAAAAAGTCTTGCCTCAAGAGATGGCTAATAGTCCCACTATGTGTCAGTTATATGTGGGAAAAGCCTTAAGAATTATTAGAGATAAGTATCCTAAATTGAGAATTTGCCATTATATAGATGATGTATTGCTTTGTAGATCTAAAAATGAAGATTTGTGCCTTGCCTATACAGATTTAATAAAAGTATTTGAGAGTAAAGGTTTATTTATCACACCAAAAAAGGTACAGAAAGACAACGTAAGAACATTCTTAGAAACTAATATACATTCTCAATTTGTTTCCCCACAGAAAATTACCATTCGTAGGGACCACCTTAAAACATTAAATGACTTTCAAAAACTTTTGAGAGATATTAATTAGATACGTCCCTATCTCAAAATTCCTTCAGCTGAATTAAAGCCTTTATTTGCTATATTAAAAAGAGACAGTCATATCTCCTCACCTAGAAAACTAACCTCTGCTGCCATAGTAGCTCTACAGAAAATAGAAGAAGCCATACAACAAGCTCAATTAGTGAGGGTTCAGCCTAATGAACCTATTTTCTTCTGTGTTTTTGACACGGTCACATTGCCTACAACAGTGTTGTGACAGCAGGGACCGTTGCTCTGGATTCATCCTCATACATCACCAAATAAAACCTTAGATCATTATCCTACAACTGTAGCAGAATTGACATTAAAAAGATTACAGGCTTCTTTGACACACTTTGGGCAATACCCTGATACGCTTGTAGTTCCATATACAGCCCAACAAGTTCAAGTCCTTTGCACAGTGATAGATATGTGGGCTATACTAAAATGTGTTTTTCCAGGTCATATCGATAATCACTACCCACACCATCCGTTATTACAGTTTGTGTCAAAACATCCTATAATTTTTCCTAAAGTAACTGCCAATGCCCCCATTCCAAAGGCTATAGACATCTATACAGATGGATCAAAGTCAGACATTAGATGTTATGTCGCTGATTTTGCTAGCCCAGTAAAGTTTAAATTTGCTCCAGACACTCCACAATTGATAGAGTGTCAAGTGGTTTTAGAAGTCTTCAAGGCTTTCCCTGGTCCTATAAATATCATTTCTGATTCCCACTATGTGGTGAATACAATTTGTATTTTAGAGGTCACAGACACAATAAAATCAACCAGTCCTGTGGCCCCCATTTTGAAACAAATACAACAGTGTATTTTATCTAAGAATTCAAAATTTTTTATTCAACATATTAGAGCCCATACCTTATTATCAGGTCCCATAGTGCTGGGTAATGTTTTAGCTGATACAACTACTTGCCAAACGTTCACTGTTTTACAAACGAATCGTACAGCTGCTCAAGAATTTCATAAACTGTTTCATGTTCCAGCCTCCACTCTCAGACTTAAATTTGGTATCCCAAGAGCTGCGGCTCGAGATATTACATTGAACTGTCAAAAATGTGTAAAATTTAACCACCCTCCATGCATTGGAGTAAACCCAAGAGGACTTAGACCTTTAGATATCTGACAGATAGATGTGACACATAATAAACATTTTGAAAAATTACAATATATTCATGTATCTATAGATACTTGCTCTGGTATTATCCATGCTACGCCTATGGCTAGAAAAAAGGTTTCTCATGTTATTGCCCACTGTTTAGAAGCTTGGGCAGCGTGGGGTAAACCACACCTGCTAAAGACAGATAATGGGCCTTCATATACAGCTAAAACGTTTGTACAATTTTGTGTACACATACAACATTGTACTGGATTGCCATACAATCCTCAAGGTCAAGACATCATTGAAAGAGCCAATCTAACTTTGAAAATGTATCTGCAAAAACAAAAAGGGGGAATTATGGAATCATCACTGACTCCTAAAGCAGCCCTGTCTCTAACTTTATTTACACTTAATTTTTTAAAACTGGATGAGAAGGGGCTGACTGCTGCTGACAGGCATAGTAATCCTGTGGAAGAGACACGGGAAACGGTGAAATGGAAAGATGTATTGACAAACTCATGGAGAGGCCCGGATCCAGTGCTTACCAG
>NW_021613971.1:0-1059 GCF_004785775.1 Grammomys surdaster | reverse complement strand
AACTCTGTCTTACTTTCACCTCAAATATTTTCATCAAAAGTGGTAGAAAAAATGCCATATGAGTACATACATCCATACATATCTCTTTCTACTTAATGTTTCTATATGTGGATAAAAGCATTGGTAAAGCAAGTAGAATCAATAGTAAAATATTAAAATAAATTTCTATGGGGGAAATTATGTTTAATTTAGCTTTTGAGTTTTCTGTTTTGCATCTATATTTTGTCATTTTCTCTATCAAACATGGATTCCTTGTGCAGTTTACTCAAAAGCACAGGCTGTAACAAGTAGTCTACACAACAGGTGTGGTCTGGAATGTGTTATAATTTTATTCTAATTCCTATGGATTTAAAGAGAAAGATATCAAATACACATTTGTAGCCCAGTCGCAGAGGTCACACAAGGATCTGGAGACTCTCTAGTAGGAGAAGGCCAAGAAAATCTCCAGTGCTGGAGATAAATCACATAGTGCCCAAGATCAGATTTTGCTTTCTCATTAAGCAGCAGCAAAGCCTGCTTCTGAGCAAGACACTGAGTTTTCTTATTGCAAGAAGAGCTTAGTAATGTGAAAGCAGAGCTTGAGAGCTGGAGTAAGAGCATCTGAATATGACAAATCAGAAGCATGCAGAGCAGTTTCCAGCCTAGATGTCAGCCGGGTGAAGAACAGTGAAGAGAGGAGGCAGCAAAGTCACAAGGTGACTGAATGGCATCCTTTCTTGAGAAGATGAACATGTACATCTCTTGGTACATGTTATGTAGTTACTGATCTAACAAATGCCTTTTGTCACTATGTCTCCATTAATATCAGCAGAAGCAGTTTGCTTTATTTGGCATTGCCAGTAGTATTCATTTACAGTTTTGCCCCAAGCATATATTATATTTGCAACTCTGTGTCATAACTTAGTTAGAAGAGACCTTGATCATATGTGTCTTCCATGAAATACAATATTAGTACTCTAAAGCGGACATTATATAGAATTGACCTAGGTAGTATGACACGTCAACCAATTCGGACTCATTGGTAACTCATCTGGGCATCAGAAGACAGAAAATAAATCC
>NW_021613970.1:0-2286 GCF_004785775.1 Grammomys surdaster | reverse complement strand
CTTGGAGTTTGTCCTGGGTATTACTATTTGAGAAACTTAGTTGCTTGATGTTGCATCTGCATCTAGCAGGAGGCCCATACCTATGGTGAGGTGCTAGACCAGGTCTGGCTCAGATACCCTTTTAGGGTCCTGATAGTCTAAAGCACTCACCCTGTGTTCTGTCTGTAGCACTCTGTAAAGGCTGTCATTCAAAAATGATTTGCTTTGAGTTAAAAACATCCTCAAGGAGGGTTGGAGGAAATGAGCAACTTTACATATTGCTAAAATGGGGTAGGCCTCTGAGAAGCCATGTACAACTTTTCAGAAAGTTAAACTGTAGTCCCTGTTTACCCAGTTACTCCAGAACAAGAAGTAGGTTTCCACAGAGAAATTAGGGCAAATCACTGTTGTAGTGCTACTTCACAGAACAGCCCTGAAGTAGAAACTATGTAGATGTCTTTCAGTCAAGGTGTGAACAAGTATACTGTAGGTCCAACCCTTCCATGGACTTTTGCCTAGGGTGATAATACATGCCACCATTTTGTCTTGAAGTAGCCAGACTTTTTTCCTCAAAATATCCCTGACAGAACCTCCTTACACGGAGGAAAGTCTCACATTGCATCCTGCTTATAGAGATTTCCTGATTGCCTAGCCTCAAAGCTTTGGTTACAAACCACACAAGCTGTGGAAAGTGGAGGGCCTATTGGAAGATGCTGCTAACTTTGGAGCCCCTGAGAAATTGTGAGCAAGATGCAGGAACAGTCTAGTCCACCCGGATCCCATGGGCCTTTCTTGGGAACCAAGCCTACTGTGCACAGCTTTTGGAACTTGCTAAGAAGACTTATCTATCATGCCAAGACCCCATATTTCCATCTTTTGTTTATTAGGGGAAAGCACTTTTTGATGGAGCTATGATTAGGCTGTGCCTACTATGATCTTATGTCATTCAGGGTTATTTTCTTTTTCCTTTTTTTAAAATTTATTCAGTTTATGTATGTGAGTACACTGTTTCTCTCTTCAGACACACCAGAAAAGGACAATTGATTTCACTAAAGATGGTTTGTAAGCTACCATGCAGTTGTTGGGAATTGAACTCAGGACTTCCAGAAGACAAGTCAGTGCTCCTAATGGATTAGCTATCTCTCCAGGCTTTTTCTCAATTCAAGGGTTTATTTCTTATGGCTTTATAGTATCCTGGGTGATCTCTTATATTATCATTAACTGGGAAGATAAAAATGTTTCTGCAGTGAACTACACTTGTATGTGTGATCATGTCCTTCCATGTGTACAGGGATGTGTGTGTGTCTCTGTGTGATTGTGTGTGTGTGTGTGTGTGTGTTCATATATTGGCTGTAATTATGCAGCATCGTGTTGCTGTCACTGAGATGAGGTACTAGCACAGGATTGCAGAAGTCAAGGAGATTTCCTATACCTGTATAACTGTATTTTTGGGTCTCTGTCTTTCCACATGACTCTCTGCCTAAGTCAACTAGGAGTACCTAATAATATTGTTCTGATCCAGTTTAAAGGAACTCGTTTCCATGAAACATTTGTGATCCATCATGTTTCTGTCAATTGTGTGGTATTCTGTCTTCCCTTCTGAGTTCTCTGGTATAACTTGAGCCTATTGTCCCTTAAGTCACCCCACAAATAATACTACAGTAGCTATAAACATTGCAGGGCCATTGTTTTTCCTCCATGAATGTCCCTGTTAGCGTTCATTGCTTACCCTTGGGAAGATTTGCATGTTGCTGACTATAGTATGTCTCCAGTGGGCATGGTTCCTGGCAGATAGTATTTCTGGGGATTCCCAGATGGAGGGGTTCATAAGTAAGAACCAAGGCAGGTTCCAACACTTCAGATACATTAAGAGCCTTCTCTTCAATGGTATCTAGTTTCCCTAGAACACTTCTTAAAATGTTCGATTTATACATTGCTACACTGCTATTTTTCAATAGAATATATGTGGACCATTGTAGAAATGTGGTGTTTTATTTTAACTCCAGTACAGTGGGTAGTTCATAGTTCCCTTGCAAGCTATTTTTTAAATCTGAGAAAAAATTCTAGGTCCAGGTGCTCTCTTAACCTTCTTCTTTGGGGATACAGGGAATGACCTTATCTGAATGGTCATACTGGATTGTACTGCTCAATAAAGCTGGTGTTTGCTGGATAGCTGACTTGGCAGGTCCTCACCAGGCCTTTGTCTCTTCCTCCTCTAGGTCTGAAATACTCCACCAAAAGCTCAAAGAGGGCACAGACCAGGCCAAGATCTCCCTCAGACACAACTCTTCACCAAGAACACTCAGT